>NC_083799.1:0-54529 GCF_015708825.2 Lethenteron reissneri
CGACACGATACTAAACTCACCACTCAGCTCACCGACACGATACTAAACTCACCACTCAGTTCACCGACACGATACTAAACTCACCACTCAGCTCACCGACACGATACTAAACTCAACTCAGCTCACCGACACGATACTAAACTCATCATCAGCTCACCGACACGATACTAAACTCACCACTCAGCTCACCGACACGATACTAAACTCACCACTCAGTTCACCGACACGAACTAACTCACCACTCAGCTCACCGACACGATACTAAACTCATCACTCAGTTCACCGACACGATACTGAACTCACCACTCAGCTCACCGACACGATACTAAACTCACCACTCAGTTCACCGACACGATACTAAACTCCACCAGCTCACCGACACGATACTAAACTCACCACTCAGTTCACCGACACGATACTAAACTCACCACTCAGTCACCGACACGATACTGAACTCACCACTCAGCTCACCGACACGATACTAAACTCACCACTCAGTTCACCGACACGATACTAAACTCACCACTCAGCTCACCGACACGATACTAAACTCACCACTCAGCTCACCGACACGATACTAAACTCACCACTCAGCTCACCGACACGATACTGAACTCATCACTCAGTTCACCGACACGATACTAAACTCACCACTCAGTTCACCGACACGATACTAAACTCACCACTCAGTTCACCGACACGATACTGAACTCACCACTCAGCTCACCGACACGATACTGAACTCACCACTCAGCTCACCGACACGATACTAAACTCACCACTCAGCTCACCGACACGATACTGAACTCACCACTCAGTCACCGACACGATACTGAACTCACCACTCAGCTCACCGACACGATACTAAACTCACCACTCAGTCACCGACACGATACTAAACTCACCACTCAGTTCACCGACACGATACTAAACTCACTCAGTTCACCGACACGATACTAAACTCATCACTCAGCTCACCGACACGATACTGAACTCACCACTCAGTTCACCGACACGATACTGAACTCACCACTCAGCTCACCGACACGATACTAAACTCACCACTCAGCTCACCGACACGATACTAAACTCACCACTCAGCTCACCGACACGATACTAAACTCACCACTCAGCTCACCGACACGATACTAAACTCACCACTCAGCTCACCGACACGATACTAAACTCACCACTCAGTTCACCGACACGATACTGAACTCACCACTCAGCTCACCGACACGATACTAAACTCATAACTCACTCACCGACACGATACTAAACTCATCACTCAGCTCACGAACGATACTAAACTCACCACTCAGCTCACCGACACTATAAACTCATCACTCAGTTCACCGACACGAACTAAACTCACCACTCAGCTCACCGACACGATACTAAACTCATCACTCAGTTCACCGACACGATACTAAACTCACCACTCAGCTCACCGACACGATACTAAACTCCACTCAGTTCACCGACACGATACTGAACTCACCACTCAGTTCACCGACACGATACTGAACTCATCACTCAGTCACCGACACGATACTGAACTCACCACTCAGCTCACCGACACGATACTGAACTCATCACTCAGCTCACCGACACGATACTAAACTCATCACTCAGCTCACCGACACGATACTAAACTCACCACTCAGCTCCGACACGATACTAAACTCATCACTCAGCTCACCGACACGATACTGAACTCATCACTCAGCTCACCGACACGATAAACTCATCACTCAGCTCACCGACACGATACTAAACTCATCACTCAGTTCACCGACACGATACTGAACTCATCACTCAGCTCACCGACACGATACTAAACTCATCACTCAGCTCACCGACACGATACTGAACTCATCACTCAGCTCACCGACACGATACTAAACTCACCACTCAGCTCACCGACACGATACTAAACTCACCACTCAGTTCACCGACACGATACTGAACTCACCACTCAGTTCACCGACACGATACTAAACTCACCACTCAGCTCACCAACACGATACTAAACTCACCACTCAGCTCACCGACACGATACTGAACTCACCACTCAGCTCACCGACACGATACTAAACTCACCACTCAGTTCACCGACACGATACTAAACTCACCACTCAGCTCACCGACACTATACTAAACTCACCACTCAGCTCACCGACACGATACTAAACTCACCACTCAGCTCACCGACACGATACTGAACTCACCACTCAGCTCACCGACACGATACTAAACTCACCACTCAGTTCACCGACACGATACTAAACTCACCACAGCTCACCACACGATACTAAACTCACCACTCAGCTCACCGACACGATACTAAACTCACCACTCAGTTCACCGACACGATACTGAACTCATCACTCAGCTCACCGACACGATACTAAACTCACCACTCAGTTCACCGACACGATACTAAACTCACCACTCAGTCACCGACACGATACTGAACTCACCACTCAGCTCACCGACACGATACTGAACTCACCACTCAGCTCACCGACACGATACTAAACTCACCACTCAGCTCACCGACACGATACGAACTCACCACTCAGCTCACCGACACGATACTGAACTCACACTCAGCTCACCGACACGATACTAAACTCACCACTCAGTTCACCGACACGATACTGAACTCACCACTCAGCTCACCGACACGATACTAAACTCATCACTCAGTTCACCGACACGATACTAAAACTCTCACTCAGCTCACCGACACGATACTGAACTCACCACTCAGTTCACCGACACGATACTGAACTCACCACTCAGCTCACCGACACGATACTGAACTCACCACTCAGCTCACCGACACGATACTGAACTCACCACTCAGCTCACCGACACGATACTAAACTCACCACTCAGCTCACCGACACGATACTAAACTCACCACTCAGCTCACCGACACGATACTAAACTCACCACTCAGTTCACCGACACGATACTGAACTCACCACTCAGCTCACCGACACGATACTAAACTCATCACTCAGCTCACCGACACGATACTAAACTCATCACTCAGCTCACCGACACGATACTAAACTCACCACTCAGCTCACCGACACGATACTAAACTCATCACTCAGCTCACCGACACGATACTAAACTCACCACTCAGCTCACCGACACGATACTAAACTCATCACTCAGTCACCGACACGATACTAAACTCACCACTCAGCTCACCGACACGATACTAAACTCACCACTCAGTTCACCGACACGATACTGAACTCACCACTCAGTTCACCGACACGATACTGAACTCCACTCAGCTCACCGACACGATACTGAACTCACCACTCAGCTCACCGACACGATACTGAACTCATCACTCAGCTCACCGACACGATACTAAACTCATCACTCAGTCACCGACACGATGCTAAACTCACCACTCAGCTCACCGACACGATACTGAACTCATCACTCAGCTCACCGACACGATACTAAACTCACCACTCAGCTCACCGACACGATACTAAACTCATCACTCAGCTCACCGACACGATACTAAACTCATCACTCAGCTCACCGACACGATACTAAACTCATCATTCAGCTCACCGACACGATACTAAACTCACCACTCAGCTCACCGACACGATACTGAACTCATCACTCAGCTCACCGACACGATACTAAACTCACCACTCAGCTCACCGACACGATACTAAACTCATCACTCAGCTCACTGACACGATACTAAACTCATCACTCAGCTCACCGACACGATACTAAACTCATCACTCAGCTCACCGACACGATACTAAACTCACCACTCAGCTCACCGACACGATACTGAACTCATCACTCAGCTCACCGACACGATACTAAACTCATCACTCAGCTCACCGACATGATACTAAACTCATCACTCAGCTCACCGACACGATACTAAACTCATCACTCAGCTCACCGACACGATACTAAACTCATCACTCAGCTCACCGACACGATACTAAACTCACCACTCAGCTCACCGACACGATACTGAACTCATCACTCAGCTCACCGACACAATACTAAACTCATCACTCAGCTCACCGACATGATACTAAACTCATCACTCAGCTCACCGACACGATACTAAACTCACCACTCAGCTCACCGACACGATACTAAACTCATCACTCAGTTCACCGACACGATACTAAACTCACCACACAGCTCACCGACACGATACTGAACTCACCACTCAGCTCACCGACACGATACTGAACTCACCACTCAGCTCATCGACACGATACTAAACTCATCACTCAGCTCACCGACACGATACTAAACTCATCACTCAGCTCACCGACACGATACTAAACTCACCACTCAGCTCACCGACACGATACTGAACTCATCACTCAGCTCACCGACACGATACTAAACTCATCACTCAGCTCACCGACATGATACTAAACTCATCACTCAGCTCACCGACACGATACTAAACTCACCACTCAGCTCACCGACACGATACTAAACTCATCACTCAGTCACCGACACGATACTAAACTCACCACACAGCTCACTGACACGATACTGAACTCACCACTCAGCTCAACGACACGATACTGAACTCACCACTCAGCTCATCGACACGATACTAAACTCATCACTCAGTTCACCGACACGATACTAAACTCACCACTCAGTTCACCGACACGATTCTAAACTCACCACTCAGCTCACCGACACCGTACTAAACTCATCACTCAGTTCACCGACCACGATACTAAACTCACCACTCCGCTCATCGACACGATACTGAACTCACCACTCAGCTCACCGACACGATACTAAACTCACCCACTCAGCTCACCGACCACGATAGTAAACTCACCACTCAGCTCACCGACACGATACTAAACTCATCACTCAGTTCACCGACACGATACTAAACTCACCACACAGCTCACCGACACGATACTGAAATCACCACTCAGCTCACCGACACGATACTGAACTCACCACTCAGCTCACCGACCGATACTGACCTCACACTCAGCTCACGACACGATACTAAACTCATCACTCAGCTCACTGACACGATACTGAACTCACCACGCAGCTCACCGACACGATACTAAACTCACCACACAGCTCACCGACACGATACTAAACTCACCACCCAGCTCACCGACACGATACTGAACTCACCACTCAGCTCACCGACACGATACTAAACTAAACACACAGCTCACCGACACGATACTAACTCACCACTCAGCTCACCGACACGATACTAACTAACCACTCAGCTCACCGACACGATACTAACTCACCACTCAGCTCACCGACACGATACTAAACTCACCACTCAGCTCACCGACACGATACTAAACTCACCACACAGCTCACCGACACGATACTAAACTCACCACTCAGCTCACCGACACGATACTAAACTAACCACTCAGCTCACCGACACGATACTAAACTCACCACTCAGCTCACCGACACGATACTGAACTCACCCAATCAGCTCACCGATACGATACTGAACTCATCACTCAGCTCACCGACACGATACTAAACTCATCACTCAGCTCACCGACACGATACTAAACTCACCACTCAGCTCACCGACACGATACTGAACTCATCACTCAGCTCACCGACACGATACTAAACTCACCACTCAGCTCACCGACACGATACTAAACTCATCACTCAGCTCACCGACACGATACTAAACTCATCACTCAGCTCACCGACACGATACTAAACTCATCACTCAGCTCACCGACACGATACTAAACTCACCACTCAGCTCACCGACACGATACTGAACTCATCACTCAGCTCACCGACACGATACTAAAACTCATCACTCAGCTCACCGACATGATACTAAACTCATCACTCAGCTCACCGACACGATACTAACTCACCACTCAGCTCACCGACACGATACTAAACTCATCACTCAGTTCACCGACACGATACTAAACTCACCACACAGCTCACCGACACGATACTGAACTCACCACTCAGCTCACCGACACGATACTGAACTCACCACTCAGCTCATCGACACGATACTAAACTCACCACTCAGCTCACCGACACGATACTAAACTCATCACTCAGCTCACCGACACGATACTAAACTCACCACTCAGCTCACCGACACGATACTGAACTCATCACTCAGCTCACCGACACGATACTAACTCATCACTCAGCTCACCGACATGATACTAAACTCATCACTCAGCTCACCGACACGATACTAAACTCACCACTCAGCTCACCGACACGATACTAAACTCATCACTCAGTTCACCGACACGATACTAAACTCACCACCACAGCTCACCGACACGATACTGAACTCACCACTCAGCTCACCGACACGATACTAAACTCATCACTCAGTTCACCGACACGATACTAAACTCACCACTCAGTTCCCGACACGATACTAAACTCACCACTCAGCTCACCGACCACGATACTAAACTCATCACTCAGTTCACCGACACGATACTAAACTCACCACTCAGCTCATCGACACGATACTGAACTCACCACTCAGCTCACCGACACGATACTAAACTCACCACTCAGCTCACCGACACGATACTAAACTCACCACTCAGCTCACCGACACGATACTAAACTCATCACTCAGTTCACCGACACGATACTAAACTCACCACACAGCTCACCGACACGATACTGAACTCACCACTCAGCTCACCGACACGATACTGAACTCACCACTCAGCTCACCGACACGATACTGAACTCACCACTCAGCTCACCGACACGATACTAAACTCATCACTCAGCTCACTGACACGATACTGAACTCACCACTCAGCTCACCGACACGATACTAAACTCACCACACAGCTCACCGACACGATACTGAACTCACCACCCAGCTCACCGACACGATACTGAACTCACCACTCAGCTCACCGACACGATACTAAACTAACCACACAGCTCACCGACCACGATACTAAACTCACCACTCAGCTCACCGACACGATACTAAACTAACCACTCAGCTCACCGACACGATACTGAACTCACCACTCAGCTCACCGACACGATACTAAACTCACCACTCAGCTCACCGACACGATACTAAACTCACCACACAGCTCACCGACACGATACTAAACTCACCACTCAGCTCACCGACACGATACTAAACTAACCACTCAGCTCACCGACACGATACTAAACTCACCACTCAGCTCACCGACACGATACTAAACTCACCACTCAGCTCACCAACACGATACTAAACTCACCACTCAGCTCATCGACACGATACTGAACTCACCACTCAGCTCACCGATACGATACTGAACTCACCACTCAGCTCACCGACACGATACTAAACTCACCACTCAGCTCACCGACACGATACTAAACTCACTACTCAGCTCATCGACACGATACTGAACTCACCACTCAGCTCACCGACACGATACTGAACTCATCACTCAGCTCACCGACACGATACTGAACTCACCACACAGCTCACCGACACGATACTGAACTCACCACTCAGCTCACCAACACGACACTAAACTCACCACTCAGCTCACCGACACGATACTAAACTCATCACTCAGCTCACCGACACGATACTGAACTCACCACTCAGCTCACCGACACGATACTGAACTCACCACTCAGCTCACCGACACGATACTAAACTCACCACTCAGCTCACCGACACGATACTAAACTCACCACACAGCTCACCCACACGATACTGAACTCACAACACAGATTTTCAACAACAATACTAACTTCAGCTAAACTCCGCACACGTATCGTCAACACCACCAGTACAAACTCACCACGAAGCTCACTCGCACCAATGCCCGCACGGTAATCGATTGAGGCGACGTCGCTTGGGACGTTCGTCTGTGTGTGCGTGTCTGTGTGTGTGCGTGTCTGTGTGTGCGTGTCTGTGTGTGTGCGTGTCTGTGTGTGTGCGTGTCTGTGTGTGTGCGTGTCTGTGTGTGTGCGTGTCTGTGTGTGCGTGTCTGTGGATGTGCGTTGTCTGTGTGTGCGTGTCTGTGTGTGCGTGTCTGTGTGTGCGTGTCTGTGTGTGTGCGTGTCTGTGTGTGCGTGTCTGTGTGTGTGCGTTGTCTGTGTGTGTGCGTGTCTGTGTGTGTGCGTGTCTGTGTGTGCGTGTCTGTGTGTGTGCGTGTCTGTGTGTTGTGCGTGTCTGTGTGTGCGTTGTCTGTGGATGTGCGTGTCTGTGTGTGCGTGTCTGTGTGTGCGTGTCTGTGTGGTGCGTGTCTGTTGTGTGCGTGTCTGTGTGTGCGTGTCTGTGTGTGTGCTGTGTCTGTGTGGTGCGTGTCTGTGTGTGTGCGTGTCTGTGTGTGTGCGTGTCTGTGTGTGCGTGTCTGTGGTGTGTGCGTGTTCTGTGTGTGTGCGTGTCTGTGGTGTGCGTGTCTGTGTGTGCGTGTCTGTGTGTGCGTGTCTGTGTGTGTGCGTGTCGTGTGTGTGCGTGTTGGTGTGTGTGCGTGTGCTGTCGTGTGTGCGTGTCTGTGTGTGCGTGTCTGTGTGTGCGTGTCTGTGTGTGGCGTGTCTGTGTGTGCGTGTCTGTGTGTGTGCGTGTCTGTGTGTGTGCGTGTCTGTGTGTGCGGTGTCTGTGTGTGCGTGTCTGTGGATGTGCGTGTCTGTGTGTGCGTGTCTGTGTGTGTGCGTGTCTGTGTGTGTGCGTGTCTGGTGTGTGCGTGTCTGTGGATGTGCGTGTCTGTGTGTGAGTGTCTGTGTGTGTGCGTTGTCTGTGTGTGCGTGTCTGTGGTTGTGCGGGTCTGTGGTGTGCGTGTCTGTGCTGTGCGTGTCTGTGTGTGCGTGTTCTGTGCATGTGAGTGTGTGGTGCGTGTCTGTGTGTGTGCGTGTCTGTGTGTGTGCGTGTCTGTGTTGCGTGTCTGTTGTGTGCGTGTCTGTGATGTGCGTTTCTGTTGTGTGCGTGTCTGTTTGTGCGTTACTGTGTGTGCGTGTCTGTTGTGTGTGAGTGTCTGTGTGTGCGTGTCTGTGGATGTGCGTGTCTGTGTGTGCGTGTCTGTGTGTGCGTGTCTGTGTGTGTGCGTGTCTGTGTATGCGTGTCTGTGGATGTGCGTGTCTGTGTGTGCGTGTCTGTGTGTGCGTGACTGTGTGTGCGTGTCTGTGTGTGCGTGTCTGTGTGTGTGCGTGTCTGTGTGTGCATGTCTGTGGATGTGCGTGTCTGTGTGTGCGTGTCTGTTTGTGCGTGACTGTGTGTGCGTGTCTGTCTGGGCGCGTGTCTGTGTGTGCGTGTCTGTGTGTGCGTGACTGTGTGTGCGTGTCTGTGTGTGCGTGTCTGTCTGGGCGCGTGTCTGTGTGTACATGTCTGTCTGGGCGCGTGTCTGTGTGTGCGTGTCTGCGTGACTGTGTGTGCGTGTCTGTGTGTGCGTGTCTGTGTGTGCGTGTCTGTGTGTGCGTGACTGTGTGTGCGTGTCTGTGTGTGCGTGTCTGTCTGGGCGCGTGTCTGTGTGTAGATGTCTGTCTGGGCGCGTGTCTGTGTCTGCGTGTCTGTGTGTGCGTGACTGTGTGTGCGTGTCTGTGTGTGCGTGTCTGTGTGTGCGTGTCTGTGTGTGTGTGTCTGTCTGTGCGCGTGTCTGTGTGTGCGTGTCTGTGTGTGCGTGTCTGTGTGCGCGTGTCTGTGGGTGTGCGTGTCTGTGTGTGCATGTCTGTGGGTGTGCGTGTCTGTGGGTGTGCGTGTCTGTGTGTGCATGTCTGTGGGTGTGCGTGTCTGTGGGTGTGCGTGTATGTGGGTGTGCGTGTCTGTGTGTGCGTGTCTGTCTGTGCGCGTGTCTGTGTGCGCGTGTCTGTGTGCGCGTGTCTGTGTGTGCGCGTGTCTGTGTGTGCGTGTCTGTGTGTGCGTGTCTGTGTGCGCGTGTCTGTGGATGTGCGTGTCTGTGTGTGCGTGTCTGTGTGTGCGTGTCTGTGTGCGCGTGTCTGTGTGCGCGTGTCTGTGTGCGCGTGTCTGTGCGCGTGTCTGTGTGCGTGTCTGTGTGTGCGTGTCTGTGCGCGTGTCTGTGTGTGCGTGTCTGTGTGTGCGTGTCTGACCGTTGACTGGCGCGCATTTCTTCGTCCAAAATCAACACGCAGACCATATGTCTCCTTCCCATATTTGTCGCTCCACAAAAAAGTATTTACGCATCCCAACAGCCACATGGCCTCCTGTGAGCGGATATATAGAGATAGATATATGTTGTGCACCATTGGTTAAATACAAAACAAACTCTGTAGCTGGTTCATACGTTCAGCGTCTCACATCAGCAGGGTCCGGGCTCGCTTAAACTAACCATATCTGGCCTGTAGACATCAGTCAGTTCACCAGCATTGCTTTACTATTACATCTCAACGACAGGGTATGTGTATATCATAGAATGTGGCCTGTTAGTAAAATGTCAGAACACGTAAATCATGGCCTTGTTGTTCTAAGTTGTAACTTTCATCTGTTTAGCAAGTCCAACAGATGACTGTGCTCAGTGCACCGTGCAGTATATTTGAATGTGTGTACGCTGTACTTCTTTCGCACCGTACGTAGCCAACCGCGCTAATCGGAGGTGCGGGGGGAAGGACAACAAAACTAAACACGGAAATAATTTCTAAAGAAACGAGTTTTCATTCGAGATTTAAAAGTGCATTGCTCCGCTGGACTCCTCATGTCGGAAGGAAGCGCGTTCCAGGCAGCCGCGGAAGCGCATCTCACGTGTAACTTCGTCGGAGTGGAACGCTGTGAAACACAGACGCACGGTCACAATACAGAAATTGCGATTGGTGGCATTCGAGCCCGAGATGAGGGATCCTCTGTGATGATGGGCTGGGTGGGTGGGGGGAGGCGAGAGACGGGTGGCCCGTGGAGTGGCAAATGAAGGAGGAGGAGGAACGTGGACGCTGTGGAGACTGATAGAAGAAGTCAAAGTGCATGGGGATGTGGAAGTCGTGGTGGGGGGAGGCGTAGGGGGGGGGGGGGGTCTCTCTGACTCGAGGGGGGAGGGGTAGGAGGGTGTGTTAAGGGGGGGGGGGTGGGGGGCTGGCTATTGGAGGGTACGGGAGGCACGGTAGCCAAGGCACCCGCAGAGATCGGGTCAAACGTGCCATTGTGCGGGCCGTGCATGAGGGGGAGATTTACATTTCCAGGCTAAAGCTTTTCAAGCCTCGCCGCTTCCCCTCCACTCGGAGCACGCAGAGCTCCGAGCAAACTAATCAGCCAGGACCCTCGCACACTTTCCTCTCTCTCTCTCTCGGCTGCCCCCATTGAGTGAGGAGGGGTCCTCCCCGGCCCCCATTGTGATACCAAGTCTCCCCCCGCACATCGCCCGCGGTCTAATTAACGCGCTTTGAAGATCCTTACTGCCCCCCCCCACTACCAACACCGCACGCACATCAGCACCCCACCACCCTGCGCCAGCCAATATGAAAGTGGCGCTAATGAATCTATGGAGCGCTTAATGACGCCTAAATTAAAGTGGAGTGGTAATGCCATTAATGACACTCCGAGCGAGCCGCTAACTCACAATGGGACCGCCGAGGACGGCACAGGGGAACGAGACCCCAGGTCGTTGTTTCGCGCACAATGTGCGCCGTGATTGGGGGGGTCATGCTTCCCACAATGTCTCATCTCTGGCTACAGTTGAGCTCAATGCCCCCCCCCCCCCACCACGCCCCATTGCTGTCCGCATCTCGAGACGTCAATCCGCAGCGCGAGTTTCAAGAAAGAAAGTAAATAAAGGTTAAAAGTCGGCGCGGAGCGGTGGCGCCCGTGGTTACCGCACCGCGCTGCGAATCCGGCCACCGGATCTCGAAAGCGTTTTAAGAACGGAGCTCGTGGAGCGGTTCGCACGGCGGTTCGCGCTGCGCAATGAACCCCGGCAATCCAGGTTCGATTCCCGGGCACGGCGAACATCAGCGGCGAGTGATACCTCGAATCGGTCCTCCTTATACCAACTCCGCAGATTAACGCAGCGTAGTGATGTAAGGCCAAACACCCGCCAATAACGATCGGCCTTCTACCACAAGTGGATGCAATAATGGGCGTACAGGTACCAACCGACTGGACAGGCAAGGGCAGCGGTTGGGCTAACCTGCAGCTCAAGAGCCGCATGTGGCTCTTTCACGGGCCCCTTCGTGACGCTACGCGTGCTGTATGTGTGTGTGTATTCACATCGCGTTGCGGCTCTCGAAATATTGAATTTTGTACCCGATTCGAAAAAAAAGTCTCTTCTTGTTATTCTGTTTGCCGACCTCTGGGCTCGGGTTACAGAGAGAAATGTGCGTCGCTTTAGCTCTGCACGTCGCCCCACAGTGGATGCACTGCGACTCAGCTGATCGGGCTGCATGTTCGGTCCATTGTGAGGTTGCATCATCATAACCAACAGTATCAGCACCATCATAATCATCAGAAGCAGCACAATCAGTCGGAGCAGCAGCAATAGTATCAGCATAATCATCAGAAGCAGCAGCGACGCTATTATCAGCAGCAGCAATAACGGCAGAAAAAGCGTCTTCATCATCAGCA
The DNA here is from genome assembly GCF_015708825.2 of Lethenteron reissneri. Classification (NCBI taxonomy): domain Eukaryota; kingdom Metazoa; phylum Chordata; class Hyperoartia; order Petromyzontiformes; family Petromyzontidae; genus Lethenteron; species Lethenteron reissneri. Next base: position 12,569 of record NC_083799.1, read on the forward strand.
GCAGTAGTATCAACAGCAGTATAGCAGCAGCAGCAGTAGTAGCAGCAGCAGCAGTAGCATCATCAGCAGCAGAATTAGTATCAATAGCAACAGAAGTAGCATCAGCAGCATCCCTCTGGATCTGGTTAAATGAGCACCACCTGCTGAGGCTCTACCACTTTGCGGGAAGTCCACAGTGATTGTCCTGTGGTTGTCCTATTAAGGGATTTGTTCCCAAAGAAGCTATGGATAGGGTAAAGGATCTTCAGTAAACAATGGCTTCTAAGGACGTGCAGGGTGAGGGGTGTAGGCTCAGTTGAAAGGCCATCAGTGGGCAATGCATTCGAGATTGGTTTAGAAGGAGCGCCGATTATCCGCCGTAAGCAGACAGAGGAAATGGGAGAATGCTTACAACAGACAGGAAGAGAGCGAGGTTACAAATCAAACAGAGAACAAATTGTCTGAAAGCACGAAAGACACGTTCCCGATGGCGATTCATATAATGAACACATGGATGCGAAACTTGAAGCTCGAATCACCCTAATCTCTGCAATGATTAGGTAAATAAATGATTTAAAAAACATCCGAGACAAAACACAAGAATTATTGCAAACGTCATAGCAAGCAATGGGGGGGGGGGGGCAGAGAAACAGCAGAAGAGGAGACTGATGATTGGCAATTCACAAATCGCAACTTTTAGGGGGAAAGATGGATGCACAACGCATGCATAGTAGAGATAGAATCTTAAAATGAGTGGAAGAGGTTTGTGCATATCTCTATTGCAAATAAATACACAGTCCAAGAAGAGAGACTGACTCTACCGACTGCACAATGAAGGGGAGGAAGTTCCTGGTGTTACACCTGAAGCAACCAACTCTGCCCATCGCTGTCTGAACCGTGCAGGGATAGCTCCTGGATCAGATGGTATCACTGTGGACATCGTCAAAGAAGTGGGACCAACTGCTGTAACACAATTAGTGGATCTGTTCACGAAATGTGCACCATTGTGTCTCAATCCTTCTTCTATTTAAATAGAGTGATGGCCAACATTTTCTTCTCACACTATGTTTGCACTGTGTTCAGATTCTCGTGTATTTCACTTGTGGCCGTTAGATATCTCGTTTATTAGTGGTACAGTATTTCTTAAGGACCAAGTACTCGTTTTCTGCAATGTCAATGTGCTTATCTTTGGGTTTTTTTCTTGATATTGGTGTGCTCACGCAGCACAACGGACGTCGTTAGTGAAATAGCCTGGAAACTGTCTGAATGGGGTCGTCGGTGTAACAAATCAAATAAACCCAAACATTAAGAAGTACAGATAAATTAGCCTCTTATCACACGTTTTTAAATTGTTCACAAAGACCACTGTAAACTGGATATGTAACGATTTAGAGGCCAAACAACCACGGGAGTAAGCAGAGTTTAAGAAAGATTTCTCTACAATCAACCACATACAAACTTTCAATCAGCTTCTGGAAAAGAACAATTAATTTCAAGTGCCGTAGACTTTGAAAAGGCGTTTCACGCAGTGGAAACTGATGGAGTCATCCAAGCTCCCACAACAGCCACACTCAGATTACGTGAAGTACCAACATACATATTCTTTGGGTCTTTCAGTAAAGTCACGTAGATAGGTAAAAAAACTACGACGTTGGGCATAGCCCAAATGTCAGCAGCTAATGTTAATGTGAGTGGTGGGCAGCAACCACGACTGTGGTTGGTTTTCCACTAATTAAAGGGCTGCCAGGTGAAATTTGCATGTTAACGTAAGATCGGTGAGCAGCCTCCACGGCGCGCGAGCTGAGGTGGCTATGTTAATGTGAGAGATTAGCATGTTAATTGCAGATTGTAGAGCAGCAATCTCTAGGTCGGCGCGCGAAGTGGCTGTGTAAGTATGAACCTGTTAATGAACAACTAATATCGAAAGGTGTTAGGATGGGAACATCACAGCCAGTTATGACTTATACTGGTTGATAGCGTCCTTCCAATTATTGCTCAGTTTGTACCCATATTCTCGGTTAAAATTGTGTCTGTATCTATAGATGGCTTCATTCATCTATAGAACTGTGACTTTTTCTGGATAAACAGATGCGCTGTGCACTGACGATCAAGAAGGCATTATGCCGCTCACAGTCGGGACAGCGTGCAGCGATCACACATGGGACTGCAGCGGAGAAAGCCTGGGTATATGCCGAGGATCGTTGCATTTTGATGTCGAGACTTTGGGCAAGCATGCGATTGTCTGTGTGTGCGTTGAGGACGGCTCTGGCAACATGTTTACTGTTGCGGCATCCTGTGTAATTATAATTATTATAGGGTAGAGACAGGGGCCACGAGCAGGGTTTCCAAACAGGACCTTGTCCAGGGCAATAGCACCTCTTGGCATTTATAGGCACTGAAGCTGGGCACGAGGGTTCTAAACGTGCGCTCCCTTACAAAGCATTTGATGGCAGTTGTTAGAGACGGGTTCTCCGCACCTCTATGTATGTTTAACTTTTTTCGCACCGTACGTAGCCATCCGTGCCAATCGGAGGAAGGCAGTAAGAATGGCAGTAATGTGCATAATTCAAGGGGTTGTGATAAAGAAGTCACGAGACGTTGTCTGATTCTGATTCATGAGCAACGAATGATCGAAGTGGGTAGTGGTGCTACTTATTGCTCCATTAGGATCGAGTTCATTTGATTTGTTAGCCAGTTTTCCGGCTAATTTACATGGAAAAGCCGTGGTACGTGAACACAGCAGCAACAACAAAAACAAAACAAAAACATCAATATTGCGGAGAACGAGTACAGGATACTCAAAGGGATATTGCACAAATTAAAAACTAGGTATTTTTACAGGCTTAAATAAAACACATGTGAATAAAAACAATATTGCAAATATCATGCGGGAGCAAGAGGCGCCAGGAAAAAAACGTTACGGAACATTGCAAAGTAAGTTTTGTGTTTCCGTCTAGTAAGAGACACGAAATACACGCGAATCGAAAAAAGTGTAAACATAATGTGAGAGCAAGAGGAGAAAAGTTAGAAGTTAGTTGCAGGTGCAAGAACGCTCTGTGTTTCGGTCTTACGTGGTGCGAGATTGGTGACTGTGAGCTCGTCTTGTTGAGGCTCATTTTGAGAATCTCACACTGCAAACCATTCATTTCTGTCGCCAACGTTGACTGCGCTTTTTGCATAATGCTGCCGTTGAATGGCGCCGTGTTAACATTAGGGCTGAATGATTAATCGATTTCAAATCGAAATCGCAATTTGAAACAATGCGATTCGCAAATCGCAAAGGCTGCGATTTTTTGTGACTTGAAAAGTTCTATTACTTTCTTATTTTAATTGTTTTAATTTTGTATTATAACTTTTTTTATTTAACTTAACAATTGTTCTATGTTTGATTGATCTATTTCAATTAAACATTTTAACAAATACATGTTGGAAGCAATTCATATATTTTAAGCTCTCATCCTTGCATTAGAATATATAGAACAGTTCATATTTTGATGGCATCATGTGGTAATGCTCCATCACATGTTTTAAATCTATTACACGGTGAATATTGAACTGAAGCTTGACTAAAATTTGTTTGATCGGAAATCAAATCGCAATATCTGTCAGAAAAAAAAAATCACAATTAGATATTTTCCCCAAATCGTTCAGCCCCAGTTTACATCCGGCGCGTGAACGGGTGCAGGGAGACAACCCCTGTGGTCTCCAGACGGGGCGTGCTGTCAATCACAACGCGCTGGCGCAGCACCTCGTCGGGGGTAGCACACAGACACCTCTCCCCCCTCCCTCCCTCTCCAGACGCCGGCGTCATCTCATCCGCAGCCCGCTCACACAGCCTCATCCCTGCACTCCCGTCCCACGCCACCCGTCCCAGCGCAGCCAGCGACTCTCTCGTCCCGCGCTCCCTTCAGCCCATTCAACCAAAAGGCGTCGTCCGTGCACGGATGCTGCCCTACAGCGCGCGAGTGACAGGCTGCCCTCTGTATATAACACCAACAGCTGCAGTGCGTTATTGAGTCAAAGGTTCCCTGCAAGCCATTGTTTTTGTCATTCGTCATACCACACCAGCCACAGCGCGAGAATAACTTCCCAATGAAAAACGCGGCGAAAATGTTAACGACTGCCAACACCGTTTTGGCCCGTTAAGTTGTATTCACGTGGAGAATTGTATGACACGCAGTGTGAAGTGCACTGCTCATGAGCAGCATTGGCCGTGCGTCGCGTCTCTCATTCGTTCTGGTGCATACAGCGCGTACTCTTATAATTATAATAACAATTGTTATTATATTGCCTTTTCTTAAAGCCACCGCTGAATTAAGGCCTTCACATGCCACGTCGGTGATGACGGTTCCTCTGAACATACTTCACCACGCTGGTCAGTGAGGGGGGGGGGGCTCATAATTAGCTCAGTGATCTCTTACCACTGATCTTAGCCATGGCTGAACATCAAACACAACAGCAACAAAAAATTACATCAATATTGCAAAGAACGAGTCCAGGATCCGAGAGGAATATTGCACAACTAGCAAACGAGGCTCGTCAGCAGCAGTACAACACGTGGACTAATCGCCATCCGTTTCCATCTGTACGGAGAGTGTTGCCTCTGGGTGTTCCAGTTTACTCCTCCAACGTGTATAATAACCCCTCGTCGTTCATTGGCTGAAGACATCTTAAAATAAAATAAAAACTCAATGCAGGACTCACCAGTCATATGACCAAGTGTAACTCGTGGTTAAGTCAATCATTGTTATTAAAATTTATTATTAAATGCATGGAATGGCATTCATCATCCATGGTAGTACTGAAGCCGTGGTGGTTAGAGGGTTAGGGTTATATTGGTCAGGTGCCATCTCAGCCGATCACCATTCCTGGGGCGATAAAGTGAGTTGCATTTTGTGGGAAGTCAATGGTGGCTGGATTCATTGAGTTTTTGAAAAAGTCGAGTCGATGCTCAATATATCGAAGAAGAAGAATCGTTTCCAGTATCGCGATGGACAATCAACAATGCACAATCCCTAGCATCAGTGCATGGGCTGAGTCATTCTACTGCCGTGCTGGCCTGGAAGCCATATCGAACAAATGTGTAGTGACATATGACGTCACTACCGTGTTGGGGTCTGTTCACAAGACGTCACTGCTATGTCGGGTCGGTACGAATGACGTCACTGCCGGGTCGGGCAGTGTGGAGGCTGTTGAGTGCCACGGGGGTCGTGTCAGGCCGTGGCACTCTGAGTGAACCCGACCGGACACGTGACCGGATCAAGGTGGGGGCCAGGGGCCCCAGGGGGACCTTGGAGGTCACGTGGTCGGGGAGCAGAGCCTTCTCGAGGGTTCGAGAAGGTGGGCGTGGCCTGGGTGTGGCCGGCCACGCCGAGGCGCATATAAGCGGGGCTCCGCACGCAGAGCGGGGCTGTTCGTGTCCGGGATGAAGACGCCTCATGAAGACTGAAGACAGAAACCTGAAGTCGTCAAGCAGAAGCCCTCCTGGCTTGGCCACGTTGAGTAGTACCCGAGTATTCGAGTGTTAGTGAGATTAGGACGGTGGTGACCACCTTATATATAGTGTGTGTGTGTTACAGTTGTATTGCATGCATACAGACACAGGTGTGAACGGGCATGCACAGTGGCGGCGAGATCAATACAAAGTGTGTGCCGTATACACGTGCCAGTTAAAGCGGGGATGTCTCGTTCACCAAGCAGCACAGAGCTGAAGCGCAAGTGTCGAGTTTGTATGTGTGTTGAACTTCTTTTGCACCGTACGTAACCAACCATACTAATTGGAGGTGCGGGGGGAAGACAACAAACCAAACACATAAAAAACGTTCTAAATGAATGAGTTTTCAATCTAGAATTTAAAATTATAGGCTCATAGAAACACTTTAAACAGAAATGGAGTGACAGGTATTGTAAAAAAATGTATTAATATTACGTACATGGTAATAGCAATCGTTATAACTGCATTCACATTAACGTACGGGCGTGAAGTTAATCTGTTGTGCTTTGTAAATCTGGGTGACTGACGCCTGTGTTTGCCATAATATTAAACATGTGGGCTTTCCTCTATCAGCATCATCCTCCTCATCAGCCATGGTCAATCCACTGCTGGATGAACGCCTCTCCAAGCCCGCGCCGCCTCGCGCGGGTCACTCACCGACGTTACGTAAAACGGTGCAGAAGCAACAACGGCCCACGTGTTCTGAAAAGGTCAAAACAGCTGTTTCTATAACGTGGCGCTAGCGGCCTGCTATCTCTAATACTGCGGCGATTACGATCTGCTGTGATATCGCGTCCACTTTATTGACGCAATTTCACACGCTTTATACCCGACCATGCGATATATATTGTGTATTGAATGGACAATTGACATTTGTACGGCGTGATCCGTTTATGATACCCCACCATATATATTTTTTACATTATCGGGAAAATACATTTGCATTTCAAAGCCTCAACTGCACGCCTCCCGAGCAAATCTCAATACAGGTATTGAATGATTCACCCCCCCACCCTCTCTTTCTCGAGAAACATGTCATCGCTTGGATAATTTTCAATTGGCTGTTGGGAAGAAGACAAACGTGAGCGGTTCGTTAGAATTCACTGGGTATCTATAAATGGATCGCCCCGTTAATGGATCTGCGTCGACTTTGTCCTGGCTAGTTCAATTCACCCGGGGTCGGGTCCATTTAGCTAAAGAGTTATTTGGCAATGGTGACCCCGAGTAGGGGGGGGGGGGAGGGGGATAAAAGGAGGATACAGAACAATGAAAGATTTTAAACCCAACAATAGTAAAATTATTTAAAAAATAAAAAATCCACCACAACAGCAGAACCTAAAATAAACAGCCATTTCAGACAGTTATGCTGGTTCTCACTGCAGCAATAACCTCGCTCGCGACCACTCGCGGTTCTTCGTGGAGCGCAGATGACATCACACAGACAAAGATCCGCCGGATAGCCTTAACATACTGCTGGAGTAGGTTCAATTAACGAACAGTTATGAAGGTCAGCACGGCACACGAGGGGGGTTGGTGGCCAGCACCACGTCCGACCGCCTTTGTCTTCCGAGTGGCAATGTTTACACACAGCACCAGGTACTCATTTGGGGCCGAATCGACCTAGGGGGTGGCCAGTACCGGTTCAGATAAGCATCACTGGTGTTGACCGTGAGCGGCAATTGAATTCGGGTCGCCCGGTTCATAGGGCAGCACGCTAACCGTTACACTACCCCTACCGCTCCCGATAAGTCCATGACATCAGAAGCACATAGCCACGTGCACAGGTATAACCCCGTCTCCTAAGCTAAATATTACCAATGTGTCGTGTCGTGTAGAAACACTCAGTCGGACGTGTTCCAAGTCACCTGCTTACACTTTATTACTCTCTCTCTCTTACACCATTTGTAGGCACTCCTATTTTTGTCTATACGGTCACTTTGTTAACCAACTTCCCCTATCTACTTTACACCTCGCTGACCTACCTGCGGCAGCTCTTCCTCTCAGCAGCTCTGCACTTACAGCTCCGCACACAGCAGCTCACACAGAGCTTGCACACAGCAGTGCGCACACAGAGGCTTCGCTCACAGAGGCTTCGCTCACACAGAGCTTGCACACAGTCGTGCTCACACAGAGCTTGCACACATCTGCTCTCCCTCTGCGCCGCTGCCTTCGCCTACGTTCCCTCAGACCCACTCGTCCAATCCGGGCGGGGGGACTCGTGAGGGTTGAGGTCCGTCCCTGGCTTGAGCGGCAGCGGCGATATGTCTTCACCTTGGTCCCATAACCTGAACTCCCGCTCCGCTCTCACACACCTCCTTATATTCTCCCACTTATACAGCTCATCTCTTGTGTCTCTTTAGGGCCCGACAGGCTAGCGCCTGTCAGGCCATCAATCCTTATTGCACGTCTCCAAGGGGACACCTTCGGTGCCAGCGTACGACCCGGACCGACCCCATCTGCAACCGAATCTCCCGTTAAAGAGGTGGCGGTTTGCACGTGCAACCTTACGTTGCACACGCGCACCTGCCTGCCCTCGGTTGCCCTCGGGCAGCAGTGCGCACCAAGTATTTTACCACACTAGAAATGTAATACAGTGTTCCTTATACATGTGTAGTGGGTCCAACTGAGTCGCAGACATTGCTCCTTTTAGAGGCAACACATTTATTTGTAACACATAACACAAAGGGGTAACTGCCCCTTTACCAGATACAGCCTAGGGTGGTGACCACCCAGCTAACTACTCTATACAGAAGAGTTACTGCTGCGAAGGGTCGGACCCTCGCTCGGGTCTCCGACCACGTGGTACCCCGTAGGACGGGGCGCTTCCAGCTTGAAACGTAGAGCTTCCAGCTTTTAGAATGCAGCCACCCCGGTCCCTCTCAGGGACCCACCTTATATCCCCCCACGGGTCGGGGCTGCTCCGCCCTTGGCCCCGCCCCCTTCTAGAGCCTTCCAGCTCCCTATCGATGCTTCTCGAGAGCTCTCCCCGGGCACGTGATCACCCCCTTGTCCCCCTACCTCGGGGCCCCTCTGTGGACACTCCAGATCACGTGTCTGCGTGGTCAACCAGAGTGCCATGGCCTGGAGCAACCCTGCCCCTGGGCTGACACTCACTCACCCCTGTAGGGGCCCGCACTACACGCTATGCGTGGTACTTGCGTTATTCCATCGCACACCAAGCCCCGCGAGGGCTGGTACTACACCCGCCCACGGGGTGTATGCGATGACGGTGCATCGCGTGCCGTGGCACTCTCAGGCCGGCACCATACAGTGACATCCCCGATGTCACTACACATGTACAACTCAACACGTACCTCATAGGTGGTGGAGCGGTGGGACAGTGGTTAGCGCCACGGCTAACATTCTCGATAGCAGTAGCGAGTGATATCTAAACATGTGCCTCTCTCCTCCTTCAACAACCCGCATCAAGCAGCATTGATTAGTGCGGTTAAGCAAAAACACCCCCATGACAGAGGTGTAAGGAGGAGGAGGCTTTCATCCAGACTATATAGCTTAAAACATTTTTGCTGGCTAGCTGGAGGGACGGACGAACGGTCAACGGACGTGAGGGCTGCTAGTTCTATGCACACGTTTATAGAGGTAATCCTTTAATAAAATGTCGACTTAAAACTTTCGTGACTGCAGGAATTCATCATATTCTTTGGTGAATAAAAACATTTTTTGAATAAAATTGCATTTTTATTACTTTTTATTTTTATTCACTTTCTTTTTTATTATTATTGTTTTCGTAACTTTACCGAAAGAACCAAATAATATAATCATTTAATTACATGTAAAAATCCCCGTGCCGAATAAACAATTACTACGCCATCCATTCACGACTTCACATACACGTGCGTTCTGGTTAATTTGTAATGAGGGTTTACGCGGCTGAATGAAGGACACAATGCAGCTGTTAATTAAATGCTTTCTATGAACAAAGGCACCGCACCGGGGTACGATTGAACGCTACATCGCGAATCAAGTAGATGTTATCCAGATAAGCCAATACGAGCAGAGCATGCGGCGATGGTGCGACTGATCTGCCGTTGATAACACATTGCTGCAGAGGGAGCTGGTAGGAACGTTGGGTTGCTCGGTCAATGACCAAGGTCAACGGCGGCGTGGTGTATTCCGCAAATATGCGCGACTGTGAGGGCGGGCACAATCCGGCGTGAGTAGGTTAAACGTTGAGTTTTATAAGGGCACCACGGAGTGACCAGCCCCTCCTCACCCAGCCCCACCCTCCCCACCCAGCCCCTCCCCACCCTCCCCACCCAGCCCCTCCCCACCCTCCCCTCCACCCAGCCCCACCCTCCCCACCCAGCCCATCCCCACTCTTCCCTCTCCACCCAGCCCCACCCCTCCCATGCACGACGGACACAATAATCCCCTGTGGGCTGGTGTAACCAGGAGGCTCCAGCCAATATAACTTCCCCATCTATTGGACAGAGATAGACATCCCACCACAACATTAACGCCAAAAGAGCCCCTTAGAACTCACTCGTCCCTCATTGTTGCGATGGGAGGTCTGATTCGTACCGTTCTGGACGTCTGTGAAACGCGAGCTTTGTAGCTCATCGGATTACTCCAGTATGAATAAATATTCTGATTAAGAGATGAAATACAGAAGAGCGTGAATTACAAAGTGTGTCAACAAGACAAATCAATTTGCTCCAAGTCGAAGTGGAACGCTTAAATTTACGATCACGCAAAGCATAGGGGAAAACCCCCACGTGCGTTAAATAATTCAAAGTGAGAGTGACAGTTAATTTGTTATACAGTTGAAAGGTCTTTGTTATTTCAAACTCAATATCTGTTTGTCTCTTTAACACGTCGGCTTTCTTGACCAATATCATCGATAATAGAGGTTTTTGGGTTATACCACGTAAATATATAAATGTGTTGTTAAAACCCGCCGCCACCTAACACAGCCAAGTAGTTTAACACGTAGGCTTTCGCGACCAATGTTATTCATAATCAACGTTTTTGGGTTGAGATCGCGTTATTTATAAATGTGTCGTAACCCTCCACCACCCGACACGGCCAATCAGTAAAAAAAGTGTCACGTTGACAAAGACAAATAGTTCACTGCTTTAGCCCACCAGTGTGTTGAAGCCACAACATTTACAATTTGAGTACGACGTTTCGCTGGTAATTGCAACCAGCATCATCGGGCAATTCGCCAGAATGGTGAGGCTCTGCTGTGTCTCCCGTTCTTATATAGAGCAACAGCAGGGTGAGTTAATGATGACGTCACCCTGCTGCTGCTCTATATAAGAACGGGAGACACAGCCAACTAGTAAGGCTTGTCACGTAAACAGAACATGCCAATTCGTCACTAGTACAGCACACCGGTGTGTTGGAGAGCCAAGCCACAACATTTACAATCTGAGTACAACGTTTCGCCAGTAATTACAACTAGCTTCATCAGGCGACAGCCAGATTTGTGGAGAAGTCTTACTGTTTCGTTCCTTATATATAGTGGAGTTGATATGTTGACCACGCTTCTGCGCTCTTGCACAATGTGGGGTGGAGGGGATTACTGAGGCAACGTACATTATGCATGTGCATTATGCGAGTCCATTGAACTTGTCTTTCCTGTCTATTCTGTTGATAAAAATAGCCCTACCAATGGTAATCCATATTGTACTAGTGATGAATTGGCATGTTCTGTTTGCGTGACAACCCTTACTAGTTGGCTGTGTCGGGTGGTGGCGGGTTTTAACGACACATTTATATATTTACGTGATTTATCCCAAAAACCGTGTGGATGGGTATAGCGAGGTGCAGTGCCCCCCCCCCCCCATCTCTACCCCCCTCTCTCCCCCTATCTCTATCCCCCCCCCTTTCTCTCCCCCCTATCTCTACCGTCTTCCTCCCCCCATTGTCTAACACACTTGGACTGCGCCCTAGCCCTCAGCTCCACTTCTATCTTTACCCCACCCCCCTCTCTCTCCCCCTGTCTCTGCCCCCTCCGTCCCCCCATTGTCTAACCCACTCGCTTTACTTGCACTGCTTGTACTTCTGGTGCTTTGCTCCTACATTGGCGCTGGCTGCCCCGCCCATGCTGTTGACGCCGCACAGCTTTGCTCATTCTGAATGCCCGTATAAGCAGTTGCATTTGGTGGCTTGCCCCCTCTTTTCTCTCTGCCTGATGAAGATCGCTTGTGTTGCGATCGAAACGTCGTGGGTTTTTTGCTGTCTTTTTTTTCTATCTACGTGACTTTATCAAAAGAACCAAGAATGTGAATTCCTGCAGTCACGAACGTTTTAAGTCAAAATTTGTATCCTCATGCCTCGATGGGATTTTTACCGTTTTATTTGATGTATGGGAGGGAGCCCGAACCTCCAGTGCAGGTTCAGTTGGGATTCACCCTCCTTGGAAGGGGTCGGTAGTGCCGAACTCCATTTCACAAACGCTTGAGCAGCTGCGGTTGGCCCGTGAGGCCGCTAGGAGCAACTCGACCCACAGGCAGGCCGGGAACGAGCGGCTGCGGGGACAAGGAGGGCCGGGGGTGCCTTGGAAAGAAGGGGACATGGCGTGGTTGCATTGCCCTCAAGTGCCCGTAGGCATGTCCCCAAAACTGTACCATCCATGGCAAGGACTAGTCAAGGTCATTGAGGTCCGGCGGCCACAGTGTGTGCACATTCGGTTGGGCCAGTGGCGCTGGTTCGTGCAACCATCGCGGTTAAAGAGATACGTCTTGTCCGGTCCTGTAGCTTCATCTCCACGTCCTTTGCGGCCAATGTCTGATGTGTCCGGCGCTCCGACCGCCACACCTGAGGAAACAGGACGTGAGGAGGATTGTTCCATACCGCCTACAGGACCGGAGAGCCTAATGGCCTCGGACGTTGCGATGAGGACTCCTACAGCGGACCATTCATCACGCCCGAGCGGAACCGTTTCTACCCGCGGGGACAGTCGTCCCGCACACACTCGTTCTCTACGCATCACTTTTCGTTAATTAGGATGGTTTGTTTTCGCCATCACATTTCCTTCGTTCATGTTATTGTTCTTTGTTCTTCTACGGTCACTGCTTACGGTTACGTTAGTCATGGGTCATGTTTGTACATATTTACAGCCGGGACGGCTGCATTTTTATTCGTGGGGGGGGGGGGGGGGGGGATGTAGAAGAGTGAAATACGCGGTGCGCACAGTTAACTGAGGGCAACTGAGGGCAAACGGGAGCGCGTGCGCAAACGTTATGTTTGCACGGACAAACTGCCGGGACAGACGAGTGAGCGGGTCTGAGGGAGCGTCGGTGAGGGCAGCGGTGGAGGTGTAAAGTTGCTGTGTGCGAAGCCGCTGAGTGTGAAGCTGTTGTGTGCGGAGTCACTGTGTGTGAAGATGCTGTGTACGGAGTCGCTGAGTGCGAAGACGCTGTGTACAGAGTCGCCGTGTGTGAAGACGCTATGTGCGAAGACGCTGTGTGTGAAGTCGCTGAGTGTGGAGACGCTGTGTGCGAAGACGCTGTGTGCGGAGTCACTGTGTGTGGAGTCGCTGAGAGCAGAGCTGCCGAGGGCAGGATAAGTGAGGTGTAACGTAGATACGAGTGGGAAGAAATTAGATCTAAGTGACTGTACAGATATTTCTAGGAGTGCCTACAACTGGTGCAAGAATAGGTCAATAAAGTGCAAGCAGGTGACTTGTTACAACGTGTCAGTCTGAGCGATTTTGAAAACACTACACGTTTATTGATTTGAGTTCACTTGGATGTGTTGCATGGATAATTCCGCTTTGCCAGTTGCCCGGCTATTTTAAAAGAGCGATCCGTGGTGCATGAGCACATCAATGGCCATGATGATCATGTTAAGTTTCATATATATATTCAAAGTAGTCCTGTATATATTAATATAACCGCCACCCACATATATCCTGCACCACCAGCTTTTAAAACGTTAACATTTTGACTGCTAATGTTACAATGTAAAGTGAATGAGTTTGTGAAATTAAATGTGACGGTGGCTGCTACGTCACAGAATCCGTTTCTTTCACATCATTTGATTCGACCTTCTCAATGCTGGCCTGGGCAAAATGGTTCGCAAGTTGGACTTGGAATCTGTGCTCGTGCTGGATCCAGCCACATTTGCCAATGCGATTTGTAATGTAGGTTCTTATCCGTGTATCGATAGTTCAATTTTAATGTGCAATTTAATTGAGGGACTGTGTTGTCTTGGTGTGGTCTGGGACTGTTTTTTATTGCTGTTTTTCTGCCTTGCCCAAGCTGTGTTGACAAATATGCAGGAATTTATAAACTTCTGCAATTTATACTTCTGTAATAAAGCTCGTTGAGACGACTTCTGGAATCCGTCTTTTATTCAACTTATGTTACAGTTACTTCACGCTGCTGATAGGCAGCGTGAGAGGGACAGATAGACAGAGAGAGACGCACTGCCACGTGGCAACTCGGAGCCCCGCTCCCGCGTGGCCCCCTTCCTCTGTTCGTTCCCGTTCTGACCACGTGTCGTTCGTCTCCACCCCTATTTAATACCCGGGTCACGTGGTACGTTTCCGCCAATCCTCGTTAGCCTGCATCGAATCTTCCAGGCTCCCTCGTCATCTCCCGGGACCACGCCCCTGACTCATCTCCCCATTGGCTGTGGCCAAAGCCAGCAGAACCAATCCTTATAGCTGTCACCTTTCCATCACGTCAGGGCCATGCCCCCAGGCTTCCCCCCATTGGCTGTAAACCAGGACCGGCAGAGCCAATCACCATGACGAGTTGTGATACGTCAGTGAGCCGGATATATCCTCATATTACACTTCTGTACTGTAGTTATACTTATTCATAGCGACTATTTTGCACTCCTCTCTTGCTGAACCCGTTCCCCTACTGGATATCTGCAACAAAGAGCTTCGAAGCTCATCGTATTCCTCCTCCAATCAAAATACTAATTCTGGGGCCATCCATTTAGCACGTACGCATGGAGGGGGGAGGGGGTTAACCCCAATGCGTACGCTTGCATATGGGGGGTCTACTGACAATGTACGTACGCATAGGAAACGAGGAGGGGGGGTGAAGCCTCGATAATAATTTGTCTACATTGGCCTTCAAATGAGTTAGATAGTCCGGCAGTGAACTATCTGTTTGCTTAAACACGTTAATATGATGTATCCTTGATCGTTTCTGCATAATTGAATATCGGTCGTTCTATAGGATTCGGGGGGTGCGGGTGCGTCAAGCATACGTACGCAGGTTGTGGGGTATGTGTAAAAAGTACGTGTGCGTACAGGGAGGGGGGAGGGGTCAAGTTTTGACAGATTTTTGCGTACCTACTCAATGGATGGCCCCTCTGATTCGGCAATCCAGAGGGTCTCCAGTTCGAGTCCGTCCTCCGGCGCGACAGTGGAAACAACGCGGCAATGTTGATCAAAGATTGACCCGTGCAGCTATGGCGCACCTGTGGGTGTAAACGAGGGTCAGAGGGCTTACAATGCTCCTATGGCCCGTCTGACGATGGTAACCCAACGCGTAACCGGAATGGCGTTCTTGTTGTTGCTCTTGAGGCGCGTGGGCCCTTGACTTTATGGACACTGATCAGAAGATACTTCTTCCCCCGTGTGTACTGTGGGCTTGACCCCACTACTCTTGCCCCGTGTGGGCTTGATCCCACTCTTCTCCCTTGTTTACTGTGGGCTTGATTCGACTTTTGCCCCGTGTTCACTGTGGGCTGGACCCCATGGTTCACGCGCACGCTCAATCCCACCGTGGGTCGTTTCTATCCCCGAGGGGTTTGCAATGTTCTTCCCCGCTCACTTCCCAGCCCCGGCATTTTGTCGTACTCGTTGTTGGAGCTTGCACTTCTCCAATCCCCCGACCCCACACCCACACCCTCTCTATCTCTCCTCCCTGGCTCCTCCCCCCACTCTCTTACCTATATGGCCTCTTGTTACAAGCAGCCCCCTTTTGCCCACTTCAGCAATTGTTTCTTGCTGTGGTTATCCCACCTGATGACGGGCACTTGTGTTGCGCCCGAAACGTCGTGATTTCATTTATTATATTTTATACCTACGTGACTTTACCGAAAGAACCAAAGAGTATGGTTCTTTAATGTATCGCATATTTAACTATTGTAAACTCATATATTTATTTGTTATATGTACCCTGCAGTTTGTTAATATTTCTTGAAACTTGATCATTGGTGTAATGAGCACGTGTTTAAATATTGACTTAAAGCTTTCGAGACTGCCGGAATTCATATGCTTTGGGTCTTTCGGTAAAGTCACGTAGATAGGTTCAAAGAAAATAACAAAAGACTACAATTTGTATTTTCTTTGAACCTATCTACGTGACTTTACCGAAAGACTCAAATAATATGAGCACGTGTCTACCAAGGATATTTGTATTATGCGATAATCTATCACAGACTAAACCATATAGCAGCAACCAGCTGCAAACGCAAGGTTGTCGTAGTCAATAGAATGATCCATATTTGTTTTTGGGTGAGGCCACGTCATAGTGATTAATAACAAGCATTACAACTTTCACGTGCTCTAGCACAAAAATTAATATTGATCAAAATTGCAACTGTTGCTTATTCATGAAAAAGTTGTTTATATATATATACAATCATGGTCATTCAAGTGAGCAGTGGCGCTTGGTTGACTCACTATAGCTACCAGAGTTCGATGCCGGGACACGGATGACATCAGTTGGTAAGTTAATATCTGAACCAGTTCCCGGACCATCCCCCTTCTTCACCAACGCCGACGCGCCAGAGTGGTGAAGTATGGTCAAATATGGCCATACTTCATGATTAAGAAATAGCTGAAAATTAAGAACTGGTTGTCTTATGATATATCTGCGAAATTAATTAGGCGTACTGTACGTTACACATTACAAATACGCTAGAGTCAAAGACAAAGGTCCCCCTATAGCCTTAGAATACTTTTGGCAAGTGTTGTTAGTGAGGGAGTAGGTGGCCAGCACCACGCCCGGCCGCCTTTGTCTCCCGAGTGACGATGTTTATATATCGCACCAGGTAGTCATTTGAGGCTGTGTCGACCTAGGGGATACCCATGACCGATTCAGATCGTCACTGATGGTGGCCGTGCGCGAGAATCGAACCCGGGTAACCAGCGAGACTTTGTGTTTGCAGATATAATGCCCTTCATATTATTGGTTTTTTCGGTAAAGTCACGTGACTTTACCGAAACAACCAAGAATATGAATCCCTGCAGTCACGAAAGCTTTAAATCGAAATGTAATGCCCTTCAAGTAAGCTTATATTGAGTAAAAAGCAAAGATTCGCCTTTGATGATATATTGTATCGATAGACTGTAGGGGCAAGTGCTTTTAGCGAGCACCTATGAAGGCCGGAACGGTACACAAGGGGGTGGGTGACCAGCAACACGCCCTACCGCCTTTGTCTCTCTAGCGGTGATGTGTACACATAAACACCAGTAACTCGTGTAAGCCATTGGAACCTCATTTGCCAGTAAAAAATATGATAATTGTTTTTTTACCCTTTCATCTGGCAACAAAACTGACACCTTTTTTACAAGGAGTCATCTTTGCATAAACCACAATACCTGCAGTCATAATGCAAACAAAAAACATAACTCTGATAATGTATGCACTGTCCTTGAAGTTGATTGGTCCACACCCGAGACAGCTTTCCTTAGAGCCTTGTCTCACAGGCTCTAAGGAAAGCTGTTAGACTAGGCTCTAAGGAAAGAAGTAAAAAAAAACAATTATCAACTCGTGTAAAGTTTAGTCGACCTAGGGGAGGCCCAGGACCGGTTCAAATATTTGTCACCGATGTTGGTCGTGAACAGGGTTCGTAGCGCATTAAGCTACCCACTACGCTACCGCGCCCCCACAGACACACACAAAGCCGTCCCAATGTGTCCGATCACATTCAGAAAAGCAAGAGAATAATTTCATTCAAAATGTGCCATTTATTCACGAACGTTGTGTGTTTGTGTTTATATAACGCGATTTTCTCTAAAAATCTTTGGTCCGCAGTAGCACGGAATACAGACACGGTGAAGTAATACAAGGGGCATAGCCACTGCTGGTCTTGATGCTCACGAGATGACAACGCCACGACACATCTGACCTCCAGCACGACGCGTCACAACAGCACCATACGATACACGGACAAGTTCACAAACACACACGCACACACGCAGGGTGGACACGTTCATACAAGCACGGCCAATCAACACTTATATATATATACCAATCGATATTTGAGATGCCGGACAAATTCTCTCGTGCGAAGGGATTCGACTTCGATTCATCACCATCATAATTATCATCGCCGTTATTATTCTTATTATATACAACCGGTACAATCGCTCTCAAAAATTCGCAAGACTACATTAATTCTTGCCGTTGGTTGGTGTCGTTGAATAATATAAGTTCATTTTAAAAAGTACACGCAGCGAGTCTTGCAAATGCGCCAAGGATCCAGCAGGTGATTAGTCGTCGTCATCACCCCCGTTGGCATCATAACCATCACCGTCAATGCCAAGACAGGGCCCGTCGGTGGAATCTTATTCTTCGGCTGCGGAATAGCTCGGCGCATCCGAGTCCATTAGCGCTCCTTGTACCAATTAAATTAGCGCTTCCAGAGACAAGGCTTCCCGCTCTCGCTTAACACACGCTGCCCCCCCCCCCCCCACCCACCCGGCCTGAGACGAGGGCCCCCACCCCTCTTCACCTCCCCCAACCCTCGTTAACCCCCCTCACCCCCCCCCCCCCCCGTTCCCCATCGCCGCGTCTTGCAGCCCCCTAATGGCTCTCATAATGTCCGTCGTGTCATGCTGCTGCCAAGCGCAGCCGTCGTCCGCCTCCATTCATCGGTGGCCAGGCTGGCTCTCACAACTCAACCACGCTCACTCCGCGTTCCCGCGGCGGGTCCCGTGGCGAGATTGTTTTAAGGTCTCCGTCCTCTCTATCTCCTCTCTCTCTCTCGACCATCTCTGTCGCTCGCTCGCTCGCTCGCTCGCCAGCTCAGTCGCTCATCTCGTCACGGTCTCCTTCTCCCGCGTGCGACGTGGTGGAGTGGTTGTAGAGGCCCTGCGCGAGCAGCTGCAGCGCCAGTTCGTTGCGCACGCCGTTCGCCTTCTTGAGCTTGGCGCGCTTGTTCTGGAACCAGATCTTCACCTGCGCCTCGCTCAGCTGCAGGTCCCTCGCCAGCGCCTGGCGCCGCGCCTCGCTCAGGTAGCGCGACGCCTGGAATTCGGCCTTGAGGCGCGACAGCTGCTCCGGTGTGAAGGCGGTGCGCGGCCGCTTGGGCTCGCAGCCGCCACCCTCGGCGCGCTTCTTCGCCTTGCGGATCCGCGGGCCTGCGGGATGGGAACAGAAATGGGTGGTGGGTGGGTGGGGGGTGAAGAGGAGCCGGGTCACTTTCGCTTACACACACGCACGGTCTGCTGTGTGTGTATATGTGTGTGTTGCACTTCTTCCGCACCGTACGTAGCCAATCGTGATGATCGAAGGTGCGGAATCCACGCGGCGAATTCACTGCTGGATGATAATGCGGCACCAGCCCACGCCATGTCGCTCTCACGGTGGGGATTTGTTTGGTTGTCATACTTAAAGCTCACGGGCCACAACTCCCGAAGCGCATTCGCACAAAGCGTGGTGGATAAAAATTTTAAACAACATCGAGGTAGTTAATATCTCGCCACCGCGGCGAGATGTTAATTCTATTCATTTTTCTGAAAACCATTGGCACAAAAGGCCCATACAGAGGGGGAACAGGTCTGAACGTATATTGCGATTTGAGATCTGATAGTCAAAACAGACTCTTGCCTGTTCATCAATTATTCATAATCAGGGTCAAGTTTCCCCCGTTATGACACTCGAGTGACGTGAGCTCTATACGTTTTAATATAACGTCAGATCAGCGAGGTCGATGTTTTTCACAACCTTGGTGTGCAAACAATGAAGACAATTGCCGTTGTTTTAGGTGCTGCGCTTTCGTTTCATGGCACAGGCAGGATGAGCCAGAATGTTTCAGTTTTGCAGAGTCGTATTCTTGGGTCTTTCGGTAAAGTCGTGTAGATAGGTTCAAAGAAAATAACAAAAATAACAAGAAACTACGACGTTTCGATCGCAACACAAGCGGTCGTCTTCAGGAAAAGGGGGTTAGCTTCCAAGGCAAACTGTTTATAAGGGTTTGATATGGGCGTAGCCCAAATGTCAGCAGCCAATGATAATGTAAGTGTTGGACAACCAACCCGACGGTGGTTGGTTTTCCACCAATCAAAGGGCTGCCAGGTGAAAATTAGCATGTTGAAGAGAGATTAGCATGTTAATGGCAGAATGCGGTGCCGCAAGCAAGGGGTCGGCACGCGAAGTGACTGTGAAAGCGCCAGTTTGAAATGGGAGTAAGGCACAACTAACATCGGCAGGTAGGATGGGGACATCATAGCCAATTTTTATTTCAACTGGTTGATATCGTCCTTCCAATGATTGCTCAGTTTGAATCCTTCTTCTCGGTTGAAATTGTGTCTGTGTCTAAAAAATGGATGGCTTCATGGACTAATCTTTTTTGATAGCCAGTGGGCTTGCAAAGTACCTTTGTCTAAGATAAATCCATGTCGTGTGAGCCTACCGCATTAAAACAATGATCAGCCACGGCCGAGGTATTGGTCCTACCGTGTTTCAGATCTGCCTTATGTTCACGAACACGGTCCGAGACATGTCTCTTAGTTTCCCCAATGTAACTACTGCCGCAGACACAGCTTAGTTTGTAGACGCCGGGGTATTGCATGTCAGGGATCACATCCTTCACAGATGGGATCAGATCACTAATTTGATGTACTGTGTTGAATCGAACCTGGATCTTGTGTTTGCTCATGTTTTGGGAAATCTTTTTAGTGACCCCTGCTATGTATGGCAAGGTGATGGTTTTGAGTGGGTCCTCAGATGGTTCTTTCCCAACGGTTGGGGTGATAGCTTTACGGATTGTGTAGTCTGAATATCCATTCATCTTGAGAGCTTGGTGTACGTGTTCCAGTTCACTGGCTTGGTGATGACGGTGATAAATACATCGAGCTCTATGGTGTCGAGTTTTGATGAGGGAAAACCAACCACCGTCGGGTTGGCTGTCCACCACTTACATGATTTTTTAGTTTTTCTTAGTTTTTGTTCTTTGAACCTATCGACGTGACTTTACCGAAAGACCCAAGAATATGAATTCCTGCAGTCACGAAAGCTTCAACTCAAGATGTGCACAGTCCGTTGTGCTGACAACCTCGAAGCCACAGTGGCACCGCACCGCGCAGCTACTTGGGGTGGCCCTGACGGTGCAACGCATTAACCGAGACCCAATGTCCGCCTTCCTCCTCGAAGTAGAACCGGCGGCTGGTCCTCTCTATCCCGTGCCCCCCCCCCCACCCCGCAGTTGCACCGTCCTGCACACTCGAGAGCAACGCCACATTCGTAAACCACGTCCTCGCTTCTTTTATCTCTGCGACGGAGTACGATGCGGCATAACAGGCCGCATTACCCGAAACGTCAGGCCACTCGCTGTGCACTGCTCTTCTATTTATGGCAGCGTTCGTTTACTGTACTAGAACACGGTGTTTTGTCATGTTGAATGGGAGGTCAGGGAATACAGGAGCGTGTTCATATCGTAAACAAACGTCCGACATGCTAATTTATGTATACTGTACATACTTTACCTGTCCATGCCAAGTACACGTGTGCCTACGTGTGCATAGATAGAAGCACTACGATTTTAATGTGTCAGTGAGTGTATGTATCCTCGTATCGACTTGGGTCGTGTTAAATACCCCTGCGCATTAGAACCCTGATTGAGATAAGAGTGATTGATTTCAATCATACGTACGCTTAGAAATCGTGTTATTATTAATTGTATAAGAATTGTCTGTTCAAGTTTGACTAAAGTTTGCAATTTATGAATGTAGTTGGAGATTGCACGTATAGCAAATACTACACATTATTATAACACACGTGTAGTTTACAGGCCTGTACCTATCCACTGCTGTATGCAGACCTCCCATGCTATAACGGCTATGGGGGGGTGGGGGGGGGAAGAGGTTGACTATATTTCACCACTCTGCTGGTTACGGCGCGTTGATGAACGCGGAGTGGACCAGAACCCGGTTCAGATATCACTCGCCACTGATGTTAGCCGTGGCCAAGGGGCGGTGCGCCAACCACTACGCCACCACTCACTCCCTCATCGCTTCATACAGTGCGAGTGATGAAACAGGATTTTGTCAAATAAATCATCACGTGCCAAGTGTCTCCCTGCTTCGAAAACAAAATTGTGGTGAAGCCTCCTTTCCGTTCAGGACTCTCAGCCATCGGTGGTAGAAATTCAACATTCCTGCGGTTGAGGCTAGCCTCTATATACGACGACTACGGTTGACCTCCTGCAAACATGGAACTCGCTTATCAACCACGGACTAAATGATGGGCTGTGCTGGCCACCAAGCCAGAATTGAAGTCATAAACCTTCCGCGTGCGAGAAACTTCTGCAGCACCCAACCTGCCGTGGATTGCGACATCTGTGAAAAAGAGCTTCATAGCTCATCGGATTCCTCCTCCAGTCTAAATCAAGACGATGATTCTGAGTGGGAGATCGCTAGAGATAACCTGCAGATAGCATTCGAGTGAGATGCACATGTCCTTCATTTCAAAATACACCTGGGAGATAAAGTGTGTTACAAAATACGGGAGGACATATACAAATTTGGAAATCAAAACAATTATTGTAACGCCAAAATAAAATAAAACAAGTACAAACGCATAACGCAAATAAACACGTACAGGCAAACGTTTTACAAAATGGTTGTCAATGAGACAATTAAATATAATTAATGCTACAATTACAGAAGCAAACTTGATTTGAAGCTTTCGTGACTGCAGGAATTACTCCTTTGGTTCTTTCGGTAAACTCACGAAGAAAGAAAATAAAAAATAAAATACGACGTTTCGATTGCAACACAAGCAACCGTCATCAGGTAGAAATACATTTGAAAGAGAGACAACACAGACACACAGAGACACACAACATAGACACACTCTGTTTACAGAACCAGTTATACGTCAATTGCCGTACGTGTATGCATGTATACACGTGTATGTCTAAATGTGGAGGGCGGCCGTGTATTGGTTAGCACACTACGCTACAAACTTGGAAAGTCGAGTTCGCTTCCCGCTCCTGTTCAACATCGGTATCGAATATCTGAACCGGTCCTGGGCATCCCCTAGGTTTCCTCAGCCTTAAATGAGTAAATGGTGTGAATGTGTAAACATCGCCGCTAGGGAGACAAAGGCGTTCGGATATGGTGCTGGCCACCCACCCCTTCGTGTGCCGTACCAGCCTTCATTAGGTGCTCGCTAACAAACACTTGCCCCAACAGTATTTTAATGCTATACGGGGGAGCGTTGTTTTTTATGTATGTGTGTAGGCTACGAGTATTAGATGAGATCATTATGAATAAAGTCTCAATGGCACCACAATGACCGGCGGCAGGTTCCATGGCAATGCAGCTGGTTGGTTGAACTGACGAGACACGAGGGAAATACAACTGTCGAATTAAAATGCATGGCGTTATCCAACTTGGAAAGTCGAGAGATTACCATATATTCCTGTGACCATTGCTTCATTTCCAAGGCGAAGGACTTTTTTTTTCCATCCTGGGACCGAATTCTGAGTGTATACACGTGCAAAATTGTGCTGTATCAGCACACTCAGTATTGGTGATGGAAATGCCAACATTTCTATGCCGGGGCGAGACGACCCACGAGAAGACGACCACCATCGTTGGTCTTGCTCCACGCGCCTGCTGTGTTGTCCCCGTGATATCCCTCAGGTCTCTCTTGCTAAAGGAGACGTCGGTTTTGGAGGTAGGATAGGTGGTATAGCAAGCATCGCAATACACGAATGAGTGACAGCACGCGGCGAATTGCCCGCGTTCAATGCGCGCGCGCGCGCACATCGAACGCAGAAGTGACCCGCGCGTTCCCCGCGCTGCTCCAACACAAGGCCGAGACCGACTCTCGCTATTGACATTGATCTTAGCGTGCGAAGTAAATAAATACTACTATCGATAATGATGCTTGTACTAAGGATACGTTTCGGACAACTGTCATTGCTCTGTGTGCACTGTTCTGATAAAGGACGACAATGTGCTCCATTTTTATTACGGAGGAGCAGTGGCGCAGTGGTTAGCGCACTTCGCTCCGAAGCTGGCGACCTAAGTTCGATTTCCTGGCCGAGGACGAACATCATCAGGGGGCGAGTGATGTCTGAACACGTCCTGCGATTCGCCCCATCTTCAGCCACCCTGCATTGACCAGCGTGGTGAAGTATAGTCAACCCCCCCCTCCCCCACATGACGACCGCCCGCACGGCACGTGGCGAAGGCAATTACGCCGCGGTGAAATGACAAAGCGCCGTGAATTATTAATTCGTTAATAACGACTGTGGAAGACCTACGTCTCGCTTTGCCTGTGGGCCTTTAACACACGGACACACGTCGATGTGCAAAGACCCCCCCCCCCATAGTCTTTAAACAGACTGTTGGGGCAAGTGCCGTTTGTTATGGAGTAGCAACCCAATAAGGCCGACACAGCACGCGAAGGGGGAGGGGGGGGCAGCGAGCACTAAGCGCGAGCCGCCTCCGTCTCCTCCAGCGGCGGCGACTTACGCACCGCGCCAGGTGCTGCTCATGTGGAGGCCGAGATGACCTCGGGGGAAGCAGCCCAGTGACCGGTTCAGACAACCCGGTCGCACTGCTGCTCGGCGTGAGCGGGGGATCGAACTCGGGTGGCTAACGGCAGCACTAAAACACGTCGATTGGTGCAAAGCAAAAGGCAAAGCTCCCCCCGGTATAGCACTTAACAGACTGTTGGGGCAAGTGCTGTTAGCGAGCACCTATGAAGGCCGGCACGGCACCCGAGTGGGTGGGCCAGCACCACGCCTGAGCCGCTTTCGTCTCCCCAGTGACAATGGTTACACACCGCGCCAGGTACTGATTGAGGCCGAGTTGACCTAGGGGAGGCCCATAACCGGTTCAGATAACCGGTCACTGGTGTTGGCCGTGAGCGGGAATCGAACTCGGGTCGCCGGGTTCGTCGCGCAGCGCGCTAACCACTGCACCACCGCTCCCCACGTGTGCATGTATGTCAACCGTAGAGACAATTGCAGTTAGCAAGCGCCTATTAAGGCCGACACGGCTCATGAGCGGGTGGTGATGTGACCTGCAACCACGCTCAGCCGCTTTTGGTGTCTTCTCCCAGTGGCCAGCGTGTATTATTAATATGCGTTGTTTGGAAATAAATATTCTTACTTGAACGCTCTTAACTGCTTACTTTGACCGGTCATATGAAAAACCACGTGGGGTCAAATTCTCGCATGCATGTCAATGCATTCCCTACATCCCTTTCTACACAAGTAGCTATTGCCTGGTGTAGCAAGCCTGTGCCTGCGCAAGTGGTGATGAAGATGAAACGGATCAAAGTGACATTTTTCGTAGAGTGGAGTGAAAATGATCGAAGTTTTGCCCTTCTTTCGTGTAGGCATCCCGATGAAATTATTTTCCATAAGTCACTGGACCACAAGGCAGCAGAGACGCCATTACACGTGTGTGTGTGTGAGCGAGCGCCGAAAGTGGAGTGGACGCTCGCCCAGAGCGGCTACAGCCGACGCTGCTCTGAGCACTCGAGTACGCAGTGCACATGGGGGGGGGGGGGGGGGTGGGCGACGATCTTCTGGAACTGCTCGACGGTGGCATTGAGCCAACGGTGGTAATTCCACATTCTCGTGGTGGTGAGACGGGCGATCTCCGCACAGGACAGGTGGACGAACGCGGTGTTGACTTTCTACCAAAAGGTTGGTGGAGGTCCACCTGTGTTATCGATCATGGGAGAGACGACAGGCCGAATTTACTTACACCCCCCTCCCCTCCTTCCACGGCGACGTGACCGGGAGTTGAACTCGCAGGCTTTTTAGCGCGAGGCATGGGGCTGTAACGGCGGCGGCACCGGTGATCGAGCGTAATGAACGAATTCCATCTGCTCCAGGAGCAGCTGTAGCCCGCAAGCCCGTCTGCCCACCGCGCTTCGAACTGAGACTAATGACACCGCGACAGGGCGAGACGCCCCATCTCGCGATATTGACGTCAGCACTCCTCACTCACTCACGGACCTATTTATTGGACACGCATGCACCACCATTGAACGCGGTGGGACAATATGCGTATTGAGACCAAAATCAATTCAATGTGTATTTGTATGTATGTCGAAATTCTTTCCCACCGTACGTAGCCAACCGTGGTAAATCGGGAGGTGCCGGTGAAGGACGACGAGTTTTAGATGAAAATCTCCTTCAGCCAGTTACCCAGCTAGGTATGCAAGGGAGACCCGTGGTGCATCAGCAACAGAATCAGAACAGCGACATCACCGCGATCCGTACGGAGGAAGAGGCAACATCGGAGCTAAGATCGCGTCGGATGACTCCAAGTTGAATTGTAATCGGCCACCTGCATCACCGAAGTTACGGTCTGTAATCAGATTCCAATTATAGTTGGTTAAACGACTGCTAATTGTGATCAGAGTAGTTCACCAATATTCGATCAAACTACTTTCTAATCCCGTTACCGTGTTGGTTCATTCAAACCCCGAAATTTCGATTCGCGTGTTGGGTCTTTAAAACGAAACAGCAGTGCGCCGTTTAAGAGTCGAGGTTTTATCATTTTTTCACGCAAAGAGAGAGGAGGCATCCTCACCGAGTCTCAAGATTAATCCTGCAGGAGGGTCGTCTCGAGGTGTTGGGCAGGTGTCTATAACGGGTGGGTTGACGCGTGCGTGCGCACGCGGTATGAAGCCAGAGAATCCCCCCCCCCCCCCCCTGCGTTGTCGTCTCTACACCACTGGTCGCGTATCCGAAATAAAAAAATAAAAATCACACGAGCAGAGAGGATTTGCAGCGAATTCGCGCGGGCACCGAGTTTCACACGATTTCTTATACCAACAGACTGTTTCTGGGGCTATCTATGATGCAATGGGTTTATATATATTACAAACATATATGCCATAGGTATATATCTATGTCACTCCTTCACCGTGTACGACTGTATGGCAACCGATTACAATGCATATTAGAAATATAACATTATCACCAACTTTGCGTTCAATAAAATACATGTTTCCATGTTTACAGAGTTTACATTTAGACGGGTGCATTAACACGGCTAAAGTTTACCACATTATCGAGCAGTTCATCTATGGAACTATTTTTTTACTATTTGTTTTATTTTACCAGATGAAGGCCACTGAACTATGTAGCTCTTTTTCAGAAGTTACAGCTCAACGAAGTGGCTTTATCGCATGGGCATTTATAGCAGCCAAATACGCTAAACGCATATTTCTAAATGGAGGGAAACCCACGTGGAGAGAGATACGCAAACTCCAAATATACAGGCGTCAAGGTCGAAGTTCGAACCCACGAGCTCCTGCATACCAGGCGAGATAGTTAACATTGCACCACCCCGGCACCCCTCGAGTTACTTTTCCACCGCGCCTCCTGCCCGTGGCCTATGTTCCGCCCGTCCGCATTAGCACAACGGACAGTCACTTGTCGATCCACTGCTGGATGAAGGCTTCAACCCCCTACGAAGTGTCCATCGGGCGTGGTGATTTTTTCCCTCCACTATGCTCCGCCACGCCGCTGATGCGAGCCGTCAAATGCAGGAATCGACTTCATTATAGTAGCCCGGTTGAGTGCTAACCACTGCGCCACCGCTCCAATCTCTCTCCCTAACTCGCCCCTCACTCCCCCATCCCAATGCCACGAACCAGTCTCCGAATGAAATGAGTGGTGGCTTTCATAAATGCAAAATGTGTGATTTGCAATTTCCCACTATTTATAAATGTATCCGAATTTCACATGAATTGCCAATGATAATCTAAGTAAAACTCTAAATGCATTTTCTATTTCGGGAATAGTAACTGGATGCAATACAGCACAAGTTCGGTCATTACCGCGCGTGTTTTTTTGTGTTTAATGAGTTAATGTGTGTGCGTGTGTTTGTGTGTGCGTTTACTCTTGCGGGGAGTGGTGGGGCGGTGGTTAGCGCTGCGCTACAAACCCAGCGAACTGAGTGGTACTGGCCACTGTGCCGTGCCGGCCTTCATTTAGGTGCTCGCCAACAGCACTTGAACCAACAGTTTGGTAAGTCTATACGGGGGATCTTTGTATGTCTTACTCTCAGCTAGCGCCGTGAGTGGTGATCACGTTCGTGCTGCACCCAAGCGCCGAGTTGACCTCGTGACGTGGGGCCCGGCGTGTTCACCAGAAGCGACGGTGGTCGCGACCTCTTCACAACAAACACCATTGTCACGTCACACCGGCGTGTGCTGTTGTTTGTGTGCATCTCACACGATGAACGCCGATAGGCCAATTAGAAAAAATAACCGATAGGTATCATAACAATATTAATAACTATATTATATTCTTGGTTCTTTTGGTAAAGTCACGTAGAAGGGAAATAATAGAATAATAAATAATATAAATATAAAACAATCAAAATCCTCACGACGTTTATTTTATTATTTCCCTTCTACGTGACTTTACCGAAAGAACCAAGAATATGAATCCCTGCAGTCACGAAAGCTTTAAATAAAAAATAACTGTATTATTAAAGCGTAGAAACCAGTGTTTTTAAAATATATTTTTTTTCTTTCCGTTTTTTCCGTTGACCCAAATAATTATGTCAATCAGTCAATCAGTCTTTCCCCCCATTCGAAGATCGATTGTGCCCTTCTGCCGCCACCGTAATCAGCAGCTCGAGTCCGTTGACTCCCTGCCACTTACTCTTCAAGTCCAGGTTCAAGACCTCCCTACCCTCTGCTCCTCTGCCTAAGACCGACCGCCGCTTTCTCTCTACAAAACCACGCGTGTCATCCACTCTCCCTTATAACAGCGTCTAGGAGGTGCAACGCACGAGGCCTGCAATTCTGTACGTTACACTTTCACGTTAGCCTCTCCAATATTTTAACAACCCTGGGTCTTCCTCGGCGTTCTGCAAGCCGGGCATGGCTCGCTGAGTCAGCCTTATTATGGATAGGCAATGTGAGTTCGTTGTTTTTAGGCTTGTCGACTGAAAAATATATGT
The DNA here is from genome assembly GCF_015708825.2 of Lethenteron reissneri. Lineage (NCBI taxonomy): Eukaryota > Metazoa > Chordata > Hyperoartia > Petromyzontiformes > Petromyzontidae > Lethenteron > Lethenteron reissneri. Next base: position 41,155 of record NC_083799.1, read on the forward strand.
ATGGATCTGAAGTTGTTAACTTGTGGGCATGCACGTAAGACATTTCAAAACGGGACCATTTGTTATTTACGAGGTTGCCGAGCACAGGGCCCGACAGGTTTCACAAACAAACAAAAAACTCAAAGGCCACCAACGAATAGGACTCTGACGATTGTAAGAGACGAAAGATTATAGCGCGTTTTGTTTAATTGAAAAAGATAAATATCGAAACGAAGTCATGGTGAGTTCCTGCGGCCCTCAGTCAGTGGTTGAATAATCGACATCCCCACTAAGTAGTTGCACTGCTCACTGCGTCAGCTCCAAATGTATTTCAATGAATTAGGAGGCACAGCCAGAGGGTATCAATCATCTGATCACTATTGGACTCACCACAAAATAGTGCTGCTTACTTTATCGACCGCGGAGGGATGATATAGTGAACAGGCCCCTCCGACCCACCGTAATTTGAGCTCGCGAATTTCCGGGAGCGAGTCCAGCGCTCCGGGCACGACGTTCCGCGAATGGGAAAGCCAAAATTAGGGTTTACCAATCATCGGGCGCGTGCGGCGTGGAACGAGTTAATTTCTATGTGGGAGACGTCACGTGTGGTGGGGAGTCGCGTGGACTCGAGTTCGGGAAACCAGTTTTCTACAAACACAAACACACCCCTACGCACCCCCACTCACGCCCCCCACACACACACCCTACTCACTTCACACACACACACACACCCCTACGCACCCCCACTCACGCCCCACACACACACACACACCATACTCACTTCACACACACCTACGCACCCCCACACACACACCCTACTCACTTCACACACACACACCCCTACGCAACCCCACTCACGCCCCACACACACACACACCATACTCACTTCACACACACACACCCCTACGCACCCCCACTCACGCCCCACACACACACACACCATACTCACTTCACACACATACACCCCTACGCACCCCCACTCACGCCCCACGCACACACACACCATACTCACTTCACACACATACACCCCTACGCACCCCCACTCACGCCCCACACACACACCATACTCACTTCACACACACACCCCTACGCACCCCCACTCACGCCCCACACACACCCCCTACTCACTTCACACACACTCCTACGCACCGCCACTCACGCCCCCCACACACACACCATACTCACTTCACACACACACACTCCTACGCACCCCCACTCACGCCCCACACACACACACACACCCCCACTCACGCCCCCACACACACATCCTACTCACGCCCCACACACACACCCCTACGCACCCACACTCACGCCCCACACACACACACACCATACTCACTTCAGACACACACCCATACGCACCCACACTCACGCCCCCCACACACACCCTACTCACTTCACACACACCCTATATTACACCCCACTCACCTCACACCCACACACGCTAAGAGTTACACACCCCACAACATCCCCCACCCTAAATACACCCAACACACACCCCTACGCACCCCCCCATCTCCTCACCCCACTCACACACACCCTACTCACTTCACACACACACGCACACACCATAGACACAGACGCAAGTACACAGATACCCGACACAAATAGCGTACACGCCTATGACCCTGCACGCATCGTACAAAAATACAGACATCAGGACACATACCGGACCTCAGACGTGGGTACATATACCGTGTACACACAGTGGGTGAGTACGCGTACAGCGCGGGACCTCAGGACGTGGTGAACACACATACGGGACCACTTACAGGAGATCCGAGCACACACGTTGTACACAACGAGTCGCGTCCACAAAATATCGTTCAGTTTTCAACATGAAACGTGACCACGCCGAGCTTGTATCGTCGTGTTGCATTAAGGGCCCTATCGATGGGCTAATGTTGAAGAGGGGGATACTGCGATAATTGACAATATCGCCACTGATGCCTCAAACAATGATGGGCAATTATACACGAGGCACTGTGTATATACACACACACACGCATATACCGAGACGCTTGGCAATCCACACACACATTTGACATGTACAATGGACATACACGAGTAAATTAATACACATACGCAGATGTTAAACGTACACACAATGACGCACGTATATATATATACACACATCTCACAAACATGTTCTCGACCTCTATATATGCATAAGTATATATATATATATACACGCGCACGTGCTTGTAAGCGCGCACAGACAGTACGCACATCGGTATATATGTAATGCATACATCAACGCGCACGTACACATGGGACCGATATACTTAAGAACAGAAATATATAAACAGTTACGTACATCCGTATCGTTGCAATGCAGAAACGCATACGCTCGACACACAGACAATTGTAATGTTTTACGTAATTGTATATACACCCGCAATGATCCCCCGTATATAGCCCTGAAGACCGATTTAAGAAGGCAACTAAGGCCGACACGGCGATGCTGATGTTAACACACCGCACCAGAAACCCAGTTTAGGCTGAGTCGATATAGGGGAGCGCCCAGAACCGGTTCGGATAATCGTCACGGCCGATGAGTGGGAATCGAACTCGAAGTGGCCGGGTTCGTGCGCTAACCACTGCGCTACCACTGCCCACACAAAGCCACGCGTGCACAATGCGTGTCTAATTAAAACACACAAAAATGCGTGAAACGGTCCGTTTGTTCGCACACCGGATCCATGCGTGTTGATGTGTTAACGCAACACGCATCTTGTGTAAAAGTACAGCAACATCGACACACCGCATTGCCTCTGTTTACACACGCACGCACGCGCCATGTCTACGACCAGTGAGTGCATCCGCGGTTGGCGCACTGAGCTACAAAGCCGGCCACCTGAGTTCGACTCCACGCCACGGATCATATTGGTGGCACGTGATACCAGATCCGACCCCGCCCTCCTTTCCCCCGTTCTTTATCAACTGCAGTGACCAGCGTGGTGAAGTATGTTAAAAAAAATCCCATAACTGACGTGACATGGAAGAACCTTCATCCATTGGTGGATTGAGAATGGCTTCAAAATATCTATTTTTAAATGTTATATTCAGATAACGGTCCATACTGCGCACATATACACGCATTCACGTCGCCATGGTGTAAAGATCGTACGCGCGTGACTTACACGCACGTTTTTAAAAAATATATATATCGAGTGCAGCACTCAATAGCATCGCATTGAGTACGTCGGTGGCTGGGCCGTCGCCACACCATCTACAGGACTCGCTGCACTCACGTAAACGCACAGGTCGCCCTTGCAAAAAAGAAGCGACGTAGTTCCACACGTCTCAATGGGGGTTTACGTTGCTGCGCGCCCCTAAAGTTTAATTAACGGGAACTCTGATGTCGGACAGGACTTGGATCTCGTCTGCATCCCTAGAAGGAAGCTCAAGTCCATGGGCGATTCTCTAGGGCTTCGCTTCCGTGGCAGTACCCGGACTGTGGAACTCTCTGCCCAAGGCTGTCACCGAGTCCGGTTCGGTTGGGATCTTCAAAAGTCATCTGCCTAAAAAAAATAACATTTCCCTTTTAGAATGCATTTTCTAATTTAACTCGGTGCAACGTCTCTCCCAACCTCACCCCCCCCCCCCATAATCATGACGTGAAGCGCTTTGATAATTTATTAAAGGCGCGATATATAAGCAGTAAATTATCACGTCGTCTTCTGGTTAAATTAAACGGTGATGCAGCAACAACAACTTGCAGGGTAAAGTGGGAAGTTGTTTCTATGAGACGAGCTGTTTCATGAGCGGACTGCGACTCGTCATCTCCAAAGCCGGACGATAGATTCGCACACGGGGCACATCGTGAAGTGCGTGGCGTGCCGATGGCCCGTTACGTCTCATTTGTTCGCAGCCGTTACGGAAGAAAATATTCGGCTAAACCCACGCGCCCTTGAGAAGATGCTCAAGTGCTCGTGTCGGACGATCTCTGCTGGAGATAGTGGTGGACGGGTGCCGTGTATCCATACCGACCACGGATGCATGTACAGGAGATGAGTGCATTTCAAACGGAGTTCTACGGGATAAACTATACAGCAGTGAATGCATGCAGACTATCGTGACCGATGCAAATTCTAAGGATGTTCTCGACAAGCTAGAAATATAGTCGAGTCTATGATTGCACCAATGCACAGCAAAAATCGAACTCCTTCGAATTTGGGTCCCCCCCCCACCCCCAAAGCTCATCGTAGGGCAGTGTCAGCCTGCCGTGGAGTGTGACGCGAGAGGCCGTATAGAGCGTACGGACCTCGCTCGCGGTCGACACTCGTGCCGATGACGAGCATCGTCGTCGTCAGCCCGAGCGTTGCCGTGCTGAGAGCATCTCGACTGGAAGGCCGCCAGTTCAAATCGCCATCGCGGCGGGGTCGACCCCCAGCCAATCATCAACACGGGCCCATTAAACACAAGTACCACGTAATGGAAATCCAAGAGTGGTTACGTATTACGGATATAGGTCAATTCTGACCTCGCCATGGGAATGTGGAGTTGACGAGCGCTGCCCCAATTTCTTCGCGTGATTCTATAGACTTTCTAACAACATTGAGAGGCCAGAAGGGAAACACGCGGAGTCGAGAACACACGCTGGTTAATAGCGGCGAATAAATTAATACAATTAAGTGTGGAGCTTCGGCGGGACGCGTCACTCGAAGGGATGCGTGGCCGATGGTCAAGAATAGTGACAGAGTAACGACCAAGGGATGGAACGAATCCGAGAGAGAGAAACATCCACCGAGGAGATGGAGCGATCCACATTAGCTTGTGGTGTTCAGGCGCTCCGTGGAATGTTGCATCGTGGGATCGCGCGAGCTGACGACGGCTTGGGGGGAGGGGGAGGGCGGCATCTATCCAGAAGTGGATTGATCATGGCTGCTAATGATGACCTCGTGTGAGCAGGGAGCCAGGGACCATTACAAACAATGACGCGAGGTATAAAACAATAAAACTCGCATTCGTCAATAACACTGTGGCCTTCAAATAAACAAATCATAATCCCGGACGGTTTTGTAAATCTTCCTTCCTAAGAGCACAAGGTTCATTGCTGGAAAGGTGGTCGATTATGTACATTTATTTTTGTATTGAACAAAGTTAAAATAGTTCATCTGTGTATTCATATTGTTGTTGTTCAAACGACAAACTCACCATATCGCACGCAGAGGAAATCAATCGCTGGTCCGACAAGCGAACTTTTGTTGTTATGTCCACGGACTTGCGCAAGAAGCGAAGTGAGCGTCGTGTGCGAGCGACTGCTGCACGTGACTCGCGAAAACACCTCCCGTGAGCCCCGCAATTCATGCGCGCGTAATTACGGGGCCCCGCAGCGGACAGAAAACGCCTCCGCTGCCTTCCACATTATTGTTATTGCTGCCCCATAAAGCAGACACGTTCATTAGGGGCTAACGTTTCGAGCAATGACCCCATTCCGGAAAAGATCAGATGAAAGAAACCTTTCTCTAAAACGTGACCCGGCGTTGCGCACACACGTACGTGTGTGTGCATGCATGCCCATAGCGAGCTCGGTATATTACGGCAGGATATGTATATACAAAAAGACAAAGATCCCCCGAATAGCCTGAAAAGACTGTTGGGGCAAGTGCTGTTGCGAGCACCTATGAAGGGCAGAACGGCACACGAGGGGGTGGGTGGCCAGCACCACGCTCGGCCGCCTTTGTCTCCCCAGTGGCGATGTTTACACACCACACCAGGTACTCATTTAAGGCCGAGTCGACCTAGGGGAGGCCCAGGACCGGCTCAGACAATCGTCACTGATTTTGGTCGTGAGCGGGGATTGAAATCGGGTTCGTAGCGCAGCGCGCTGACCGCTACACACACATAATGAAATAATAATACGTATGAACACATACATAGACACGTAGCGCCTACACACACGCATAAGACCATCTATAAAACTTGAAAACAAAGATCCCTTAAACTGTATAGCTTTATCAGACCGTTGGAGCGAGTGCCGACACGGCACACGAGGGGGTGTCCAGGAACCACACCGGACCGCCCCCGTGTCTCCCCAGTGCCGATGGTTTACACACCGCACGAGTTACTCATTTGAGGCCAAGTCGACCAAAGGGAAGAGCCCAAGGCCGGTTCAGATATTCGTCACCGATGTTGGCGGTGAGCTGCGAGCGAATTCGGGTCGCCGGGTTCGTAGCGCGATGCGCTCGCCGCTGCACTACCGCCTCCCCCAGCCGCCCTCGGTGAAGTCTCTTGCTGCGCACGTGTTTGCAGTCGCTGTGTGAGTTCAGGTTGGACTTCGCAAATGTAACGCTGCCAATGCTGCTCATACGTTGAATTGGTGCGCCTATTACGACTTTGTCTAACGCCCTGGGCAGTACTCATTTGATTTCTTGACAGCAAAATATGTATTATTCCACTGCTGGATTTAATGCCTCCTGCTCTCGGGGGTCGTTGGGACCATATTTCACCACGCTGATCATTGTACGGCTCGGTGGAACGGGGTGGAATCCAGGACCAGTTCGGCTATCACTTTGCCACTGATGTTAGCCGTGGCCGGAAATGGAACTCGTGATAACGAGCCTGCAACGTAATGTGCGGACCGCTGCCTCACCGCTCCACCAAGAGGCACTGAGTGACAGTACGACATTGCAGGACGTTATCGCGTGAGATAGTAACGGGCGAAAAATCGTAACGGGCAGTTGTTATCGAGAGTATCGTCGTAACTAGCGCGCATCTGATTAGAGTATCCACACGGACACAAACACATATCGGGCACGCGCACAGAGACAGTTGTGACTGGCTCGTGGACATTCATTCGAATGATGGTTTCGTGAAGGGTTAATGTCTTTACATTTGGACACAAATATAGTCACGTGTATCTGCTTGTGATTATAACATTCGACAAAAAAAGTTCAAATTCTGGCGCCCGTATAGGGGCAGGGTGAAACCAACGTTTTAAATTGTACCCAAGTAATGCGCCTTCCGTGGTCTCTATCAACGCAAATGTAACCGTGTTTTTTTTTACTTTATAAGAATGTGTTGCGACTCAAAAGCCGATACCAAAAAAATACGGGCACGAGCTCGCTTTGAGTTTCTTCTACGTAATGACAAAACATTAAGAGGGCGTTTACGTGACCGCAAAACTCCAATCATTGCACCACGCAGAGGCACAAGAAGGCTTATAGAAGTGTGAACTCGAACGCAACGGACCCCATTAAGTCCTTAAAACCTCTCCGATGCTCCTACATACTTGGAATACTGTCAACGAAGTGTTTTAACACGTATGATTGTTGTCAAATTATTTCAGCTGCTGGCGCGGTTATCCCAGCCAACGGCGATGTTGCATGATTATTATTATTAGTATTTACGGCAAGTTTATTGCGATTGCTTGGATCTAACCCCCAGCGAAAGATGTTACGCGGCTCTGAGCGCCGCGAGTGTTATTGTGCGGTCCCCCACAGGGCGTCTTTGTCGTGAACGCGACGGCACGAGATGCGCGAATATACGCCGGGCAACTTTGCACAACGCGCGCAAACCGATTTCACTACGACAGCGGGCAATCACTGAAGCTTCTCTTCCCATCGGGCCTCGTGCACACCTCACGCCAGTACGACGACAGAGACGTGACATGTACTGTGTGTGTGTGTGATTGTTGAAAGATGGGGAGCGGTGGTGTAGCGGTTAGCGCTACGCTGCGCTATGAACCCGGCGACCCGGGTTCGATTGCCGCTCACGGCCAACACCGATGACGATTATTTGAACCGGTCCTGGGCCTCCCCTAGGTCGACTCAGCCTCAAATGAGTACCTGTTGATGTGTGTAAACATCGCTACTGGGGAGACAAAGGCGGTCGGGCGTGGTGCTGGCCACCCGCCTGCTATATATTTGGAGTTTGCGGTCTCTCTCTCTCTCTCCGTGGTCGCGTGAATTTTTTCCCCGGGACCTCTAGTGTTTCCCTCCACATTTAGAATCAACACGCGCTTTAGAGTATTTGGCCGCTTTCAATTTCCACAAGATAAGCCACTTCTGTGTTGAGCTATCATTTGTGACCAGGTTGCTTCTTAAAAAGCTATATAGATTAGTGGGCCTTATCTGGTTAAAAAAGTAAGTGGGTACTTAAGAGTTAAGAGTTGAATGTTGCAGTGAAAAACGCGAAGCTATACGGGCCGTGTTCCGCGCAACAGACAAAATCGTCAACGCTCATGGGTGAATTCAGGCTGTTCAATCGTCGAGATGTGTTCTCGAGAAAAAAAATAACTCTTTAGCCTTCGAAATATAATTTGATTCAATTAAAAACGATGCTCAAATCGTGTTCGTGGCTTTAGCCACGTCCTGTCATTAAATTGACGTTGTGTTGTGGCAACAAGCTTGGATATGTTTCGATAAAAATCGCGGTGTGTTCGACCGTCATTAAATGTTCATTAAGAATTATCATCATGATCGGTTCTCCTTAAGTCGCAAGGCTATCATCATTCAGCAGTGGGTTGATACTTTGGCTGTCAATTAATTGGATTGTTTTCTCTGGCTAAAATATGACTAAAGCAGATGAGCCAAGTTGTTGTCATTGTTAACGTGATCCGATCATATATATAAATATGTTATAATTGTATAAATAATTCGTTAGATATATTTTTGGTTTATGGAAAGTGTTATTTGACCATTTAAATGATTATATATATGTAAATAATCGGAAATGTATTATTACTAAAATATGGCATAGTATGTGCAATGAGATCATTGGCGAACCTAATTACTAGGTATTGCGATTCGTGCACAAATCGACGCTATATATAAACAATATTAGTATACACATTGCAAGCTGAGGATTAACTTCGGAAAGAGAGTCATCGATAAGATATTTTACACAGCTACGTGTGCTTGCACCTATATACGATATTACGTATACGTAGCAACATATGCGTCTATTTCGCCACATTTATATAATGCGTGCAGTGTAACTATACATGCTCATCTTCTTGGTTCTTTCGGTAAAGTCACGTAGAAGGGAAATAATAAATAATAAAAATAAAATATAATAAAATACAATTCTCACGACGTTTCGGCCACAACGCAAGCAGCCGTCCTCAGGTGAAGAACAGGTCTGTCGGAAAGACAGCGTCTGAACAGCCCTGTTCTTCACCTGAGGACGGTTGCTTGCGTTGTGGCCGAAACGTCGTGAGAATCGTATCTTATTATATTTTACTATTATTATTATTTTATTATTTCCATTCTACGTGACTTTACCGAAAGAACCAAGAAGATGAATCCCTGCAGTCACGAAAGCTTTCAATATACATGCCCACTTAGGCGTATGGAATTACGCGTGCATGTAGCGTGCACATACGTTCACAAATGGCATGTATATATATGAAAGTCTATAAAACCATATCCACTTACGCCTTTGTAGTATGACATATACGAGGCTGAATATACATGCACACATGGGCTTGGCGAGGCCTTCATCCAGCAGTGGATTGACCGTGGCTGCTGCTGCTGCTGGTGATAGGCATAGCCACACGCGTGTGTATACAAAGACAAAGATCGGCCCTATAACCTTAATAGACTATTGGGGCAAGTGATGTTAGTGAGCGTCTTTGATTGGCGGCACGGCGTACATCACTCCCAGCCACCTTTGTCTCCCCAGTGGCGATGTTTACAGATCGCACCAGTTACTCATTTGAGACCGAGTCTACCTAGGGGACGCCCGGTGCCGGTTCAAATAATCGGCACAGACGTTGGCCTCAAGTCGGAATTGAACTCTGGTCGCCGGGTTTCGTAATGCAACGCGCTAACCTCTGCGCATAGCTGCGGTGTGTATCTCCAGCCGCGCACGTGCACACGCGTTCGCATGCACAGGCACGCGCGCGTGTGTGTACAGGCACACGGGGCTGCCGATGCAAAGCGGCACGAAACCGATCACGCGATCTCATGCACGAAGCCCCAACTGCAGAAACTCCACTCGCTGCAGCGCGGCGTGTGAGCTCTTCTTACGCGCGTGCGTGGGTGGGTGCGCGTCGGTGTGTACGTGTGCGTGTGTGCGCGCGCGCACGTGTATGCGGAGCAGTAGTGCAGTGGTGAGCGCTACGCTGCCGCTACGAACCCGGCGACCCGAGTTAGATTCCCACTCACAGCCAACACCGGTGGCGATTATCTGAACTGGTCCCGGGCCTCTCCTAGGTCGACTGAGTCTCAAATGAGTACCAGGTGCAGTGTGTAAACATCGCCCAGTGGTGAGACAAAGGCGGCTGGGCGCGGTGCTGACCACTCACCGTTCCAGCCCTCATGAGGTGCTCGCTAACAGCACTTGCTTCGACAGTCTGTTACGGCTATACGGGTGAGCTTTGTTGCGCGTGTGCGCGCGCGTGCGTGCGTGCGTGTGCGTGCGTGCGTGCGTTTGCATGGTTGGAATACGCACACTTACCGGACGAAGGCCTGTCAGAATACCGCGTGCAGTACACCCAAGCCGGCCACATGAGCGGTTTGACCCCGCTCGGAGGCTGCCCGTCCGCGCCCGCAGCGGCCCCGGCGCCCACTCCACAGGCCCCGGCCGGAGAGCCCACGGGCGGCGCGCCTCCGTCTCTCTCGCCGAGCCCCACGGACGGAACTCGACCCTCCGCGCCCACGGCTTCCAGCGAGCCGGCTGCCAAGACCCCCCGCAAGGCATCGCGCTGACCGGCAAATGTACCACTACTGCTACCGCTACCACCACCACCGCCGCTGCCAGCATCAACACCAGGAGCGCCGGCGGCATCGGCGCTCCGCCGTCGCCCGAACTCGGGGCTGAGGATGGTCTCGATGAAGAAGTCTGTGGGCCTGTGCGGCGCTGGCGGCGGCGGCTGCTGCTGTGGGTCGCGGGGGGTGATTCCGTCCCCGCACGATGATCCATTGGCTTCTCCACCGTCTCCCGGCGCCGCTGGCGACTCGGCCATGCCTCGCGGAGATCGTCGCGGCCGGCGCGGTGAAACTTCAGCGGTTTTGCCAACTTTCGCCCAGCCTCGGGGGTCAACGCTCCACAGTTCACGACTCGCCGCTGGCGGTCACCGTAAAAGCGATCTGCGTGTCCCCTGAGGTGTCGATCGCTTTCTCTCGCTCTCCCTCCCTCCGTGTCTCTCGACCGCGCGCGTGTGACGGATGGCTCTGTCAATTCATCCAATTCGCATGCGTCTGTCGTCCCTTACCTAAACCGCACGCACGATAGCCTGCACTCGAGGCGTGCGTGTGTGCGTGCGTGAATGACGCGCAATGTTATCCCTCCACAGCCCCCGTCTGACCGTCCGATTGTATTTCTCACCGTTTGCCATGCGATGAGGGGTCGCCGTGAAATTGGCTCGCAACGCGGCGCGCAAAAAAAACTTACACGGAGGCCAATGCGCGCGCGTGCACGCGCCCACCGGCTCCCCAGCACCGGCTATTCGTGGCTACAGCAGCCCGCGCGTGCTGTGCCCGTGTGCAGCCCGCGGAAGCAGAGCGCAGACACCCGCCACCCTACGACTACCCGCGCTCCCTACGACTACCCGCACGCGGTGCGTCCACGCTCCTCCTGTGGCACCCCCCCGGCTCCGTGCCTGGGTGAAATAAGGCCCCACCTCTCCCGCCCTCCATTTTTTTTTCTTCTTCTTCTTCTGGGCAGGTTGGACGTCAATCTTCTCATTCGATGAGCGTGTTCGGGGTAGGGTGATGATGGAGGTAGGTGGCTGTGGGGGGACGGGGGAGGGGAGGTGTGATGCTAAGGTTGAGAGCTATTGGCTAAGACGCCGACAAAACGCGTCCCTGCCCAGGCATCCGCTCCTTCCCGCCCCCCCCCCCTCCCGTGGCACCGCCACCTTCTCATAATCGTCATCACCATCGCCACTCCCCGCGTCGTGCTTGGAGGAGCTACCATCCACTGTTCTCCCACCATAAAACCCACACGACTGCGCCTACGACTTAAACGAGTATCAATATCGCGAGTACTGCAAATGTAGATCAGACTCACGCTTACTACAAAGCTCACACACGTATAGGCAGCTACATGCAAAAGACGAATATCCTCTATAAGGCCGGCACATGAGGCGGTGGGTGCCCAATACCACGCCTTTGTCTTCCCAGTGCTGTTGTTTACACACCGCACCATGTCTTAGTTAACTCTGAGTCGACCTAGGGGAGACCCAGGACAGGTTTTGGATAATCGTCAAATGGTGTTGGCCGTAAACGAGCATTGCACTCGTGTCCCTGTGTTCGTAGCGTAGTGCGCTAACCACTGATCCACAGCTCCCCATATACACACACCGATTACTCACATGTAGAACCGCTTTCGGCGCCGTACGTAGCGAACAGTGCGAATCGGAAACTAAAATACTCAAAGGCGCGCGCACACATGCACATAAACAAACACACGTGTGCGCATGCAGAATAAGCGCGCAAAATCTCACACACGTGTGTGACATGTGTCACATGTTACACGCGTCCCCCTGTACGAACCCGCACGCGAATATTATATATAAACACACACACACCAACACCACGTATAAACCCAGACCACACACACACACATACAAACACGCAGAAACACACAAAGACGAAGGTCCGCCCTATTGCTTTTAACAGACTATTGGGGCAAGTGCTGTAAGCGAACACCTAAAGGCCGGCACCGCACACGCAGTGGTGGGAGAACAGCAAGACCGTAATTATAATATATATTGGGGGGGACACATCCCCGTAGCCCCCCACAATATATTGCTATAAAATAGATTTCTGTTTATATGATTGTGGTTATGGTTGTACTTGATTAATTCCTAATCTCTGCCATTACATACAATGCAACAAGAAAAGGTAAAAAAGAAAAAACAGAGCAATGTACTGTAATACAATACACTATTAGACATTATTGTAAAAAAAAAGTCCATCTCATGTGTTAGTGAATTATTTTTATATTTATATTTTAGGCAGGAAATTCGTTTTCAAATTTAGATTTTTATTTCTGGGGGGGGGGGACCCCAGACCCTCTGGAAGATTTGGTCCCCCCCAATGTTGACTCCATGGCTACGGCCTTGGAGGATACCAACACGCCCAGCCGCCTTCGTCTCCCCAGTGGTGACGTTTACACACACACACACCCAATCGCCTATTCAATATAAATGCGCACACACGCATGCTTTCTACGATATAAAAAAAAACACACACACACAGGGGGCTCAGTTGCATAAGCACTTCGTATTACATGTTTACGTCAACGTCCGGTCACGACTAGCATTGTTGGCGAGTGACATTTGAACGGGTGACTACTACATGGGCTCCGCGACTTCACCGTAACCGCATTGATCGACGCGGTTCGGCATTGGTCAACAACCAACCCACGTGACCAAGAAGCCCAGATATAGGCTTTCATCCATCGGTGGATTGAGAAAGGACTCGTTTTTTTATCATGCATT
>NC_083799.1:3055029-3227529 GCF_015708825.2 Lethenteron reissneri
CCGGCGTGTGCGCGGGCCGCAGTGAGAATCGGAGCCCTCCAGGCCCTGTTCGCAACCGCCTGGCTGGAAATGACCGATGGGGGGCGGCACAATGGACGCATTATTCTCTGGGTTGGGTGTCATGGGAGGGGGGTTAAACGGAGACGCATTAGCCACGCTAGGGCCTAACGAGAAATGCTAATGAGCAGATGGGGATCACAGATCTGACGAGCATAACATGGACTTGTTGGAGCTGTCTCAAGGTCCAGTGGACTTTGTTGCGCGCCGCTCTCCTTTGTGCCGAGAGATAATGGATTCCGCGATGCCGCACGCTTGCACACTTCTTGCTCTCGCGTGGAATTTGTGCAGTACGCGCCCGACTGTTTTGTGTATTTTTATTCATTTATATAACTTTGTCCAATTTCTTTGTGAAATATATTCTATATATTCGCCTTTAACTGCTGTATTAGACTTCCATAAAACCTGTGCATAAATATCGGGAAAGAACTCCATTAATCAATAACACTGCTTTTTATATATATATATGAGAGAGGCGATGTTTTGGGCAATGAGGTTTTTTTTGTTCTTTGTGCTTGTGCACCACTGCAAATGTAGCATCGCCGAGTAATTTGCATGAATATAGAAGGTGCTTTTTTTTGGTAATGAAGGTTGTATTTAAGAATAAATTGCATTAAACCAATGTTTTTAAAGATTTTCATTAGTGTACGCTACTTGTGGTAATTTACTAAAGAGAAACACCGGCTGACAATTACCGTAGAACAAAATGTCAACGGTGTGCAAAGAGGCTCGGAGAGACGCATGCTGTGGATTACGGTGAGTGGAAAAAAAGAGAAACACGTGGATTGTTGAACAAATGCAAATTCAAGACCTCACGTTGACTGCTAAAAAGTAAAGTTTGCTTGGGTGCAGGACACATCGCTAGAAGGGGGATGATGGCCAGCGGTCGAGACTGGTATGGCACCCGAGAGAGTGTGCGCACGGCGGACATGGAGCGGTTCTATTCGCTTGCGTGCGGGGGATGAATGACGGGACATGATTGCGGTGGGTTCACAATTGGGATCTGCATTTATGCTGGAGAAATCCGATGAGCTATGACACTGATTTTTTCACAAATGTCCAATAGGGACGGGTTAGAAAGTTACAACAACAAACAGTACAAAAAAAACCGATAGGGGTGTCAAGTATAGGGAGAGGTCAGCAAATCACTTACCTCACACCAAGACAACAACACACAGTCCCTGGCTGACGATGACGGTGACAATTGATGAAAATGGCGGCACTGCATTTCCTCGCCGGCTCTTGCGAAGCACCTGCCCCATGGGCAGCCGTTAGCGCTGCGCTAGCCGGACGACGGACGAGCGCCGCGTGCGCAACTGCAGCAGCTCTCAGTATGGACGCTCTCACACCCCCCCCCCCCCCGTCGTGACCGCGCGCTTTGCCATCCATCAGGGCATGCTGCTGAAGCGCAGCGGGAAGTCGCTGAACAAGGAGTGGAAGAAGAAGTACGTGACCCTGTGTGACAACGGCATCCTCACGTACCACCCGAGCCTGCACGTGAGTGCCCCCCCCCCCCACCCCCCGTTCTCGCTCTCTCTGGCCGTGGGCGTTATGTGTTTTTGCTTTGGGCCTCATCGCACGGAAGGAAATTGGACTAGGTCCGGGGCGAACTAAATGGTCGCGTTAAATGTGATAGCAATCGTATTATCTCTCAAACTGGTCTATTTTCCTCATTGGAAAATAGGCCAACTGTGTTGGGTTTTACGTGGTGAGTTGTACAATTCAGAATGCTCCTGGCATAAGACGTATCGTCGCGGTGACCTCTCGCCTGCTCCTGCACGAAGGTCATTGATCGATTCATTGGGATCTGTAGCAGCGCAATGACCGTCACTCACTGCGCGGCAGCTTGGTGGTAAATAATCCTGAACGACTGCCGGAGAACGCAAGCGCTGTGGCCACGTTCGTGGCAACGGCGGATCCTCTCAGACGTTCCCACAGTCGTAGTGCTTGTTCCTTTTTCCAGCGGGGAACTCCATTTGACAAGGCCACCAAAACATGACTTATTTGGACCATCTTATTTGACAGACAACTATTACAGGTTATTGATAGACAGCCAGTTTGTTGTTTTACCAGTTTTAGTTCTTACTTGCTTTCTTTTTTCACACTTTTGTTATGTATGCTAGGTGCTAGTTACAAACCGCACCTCTCCATAATAAAGGCTCAGTCCTTTGTTATGCAGTCTATTCTTAGTCTTAAGCCTGACCTTACCATATTAATAAAAAAGTGTGCCGTTCCTGGCCCTTCCCCCCTCAACCATTATATATACGGGGTGGTATTTCTTGTGATCTCTCATTTACTTGATACAGCTGTCGTGGCTGTGACGGTTCCACCTGAAGAAGGAAGCTTGTGTTGCTTCCGAAACGTCGTGAAATTTTTTTTTATTAATTTACATTTTTTACCTACGTGACTTTACCGAAAAAACCTAAGAATATGAATCCTTGCAGTCACGAAAGCTTCAAATCTAGAATAAATTTTATTTCACCAGGTAAGGGCCACTGAGATATATAGCTCCTGTTTTTCGGAAGTAATCTGACGACAAACGATAGCTCAACGAAATGGCCTCTTATCACGTGGGAATGCATAGCAGCCAAATTACTCTAAGCGCACGTTGATTCAAAATGCGGAGGGAAAAACCGTAGGATCCAGAGAAAAATCCACGCGACCACAGGGAGAACATGCAAACTCCAAATATACAGGCATCAGAGTTCATGTCGAATTCACAACCTCCTTCATACCAGGCAAATACTTTTGTAGGGAGCACTCCGCAGTGAGCTTCTGGAAATGACACTTGTTGAAACAGCCACCCTTCCACAGAGCCGAGCTAAGCTGATGTTACTCCCACTATTATGTAGCATCTTGAGACACTGACCTCCCATTGCAGTTCGGGTCTTCCTTGTAATGTATCTCAATGGGCTATCATCTGATGATAAATACACATTTGATGATGATGAATTCAAAATATATTGCTTATAGTTGATCTGTGTGTCTAATTCATTTTGCAAATAAAATGAGAAGGTGAGAAGGAAAGCAATTGAAAGACCACATAAACAGTTTACAAAACCCATTGTAAATAGACCACCTGATAAGATGTTATTGCTGGCAACAGGAGAGGCAATCCTTCACATCCTCCCCATCACGTTTGTGGCCCTGCCCAGCTGCCCGCCCGAGCTGACCGGCGCTTAACCTGCGCACGCGTGGCCAATCGGGTGGCAGCGCAAACACCAGGAGAAGCGAGGGATTATCCCCGCCATGAGCTCCCCCACATAATGGGCATGGGCACAACGCTGCCTCCTAAAGCCCTTGTTGGGCTCGAGGATCAGGGAGATTTGGAGCCTTAATCCGGCAGTGATAACCTCCTTTCGGCCCACACCAAACCCACCCTGCTCCTCCTCCCAGCTTCCTGCCCCCAGCGTGGATCGTCGTTCCGCAGGGGAGCGGCGCATTCAGAGCATGGAGCGCACGTGGCGATTATTCTTGCGTGTGCTGTCGGGGATTGTGACCATCATCAGAATCACAATATTTATTTATCCAGGAGAAATACAAAGAGCTATGGACCTCTTTTTGCACATGTCCAGTGGGAGCAGGTCAGAAAGTTACAATAACAACAATAAATAAAAAACGATAGGAGTGCAAAGTGCAGGAAGGGTGAGAAAATCGCAAAAAATAAATACGTAAAATATTTTAAGTATTTAAGTTAAAAGTGAATAAGTACACCGATTCCCAAGCATAGGCAAGGCAGCAAGGGCGATGCGAAGCCGCTTTGTGACCCCAGCGATTTCCTGCTCGGAGCATTCGTTTGATGCCACAAACGCGTCGTCGCACTCGGCCGTGAAACTCCGAGAGCAGGCGTCGAACGTGGCAGCCGCAGTGTGAAGAGCCTCCGTGTATTGAAAATCAGCACGACGCCAACGGCTAATGGTGTAAACAAAGCGTCATTGAATTAGAATACTGATGATTTCTATACAAGTGATGCATTTTCAAATTAATGTCGCCTTTCAACTTGCGTGTTGGCCCTGAAATCCAGAGAAATTGTGGTATTTTGCAGAAGAAAAAAAATTTCACTTCAAATCTTTTGCGGAGTAATAATTTTTAAATCGCATTCGCTTTGTGCTTATTGTTGACGTTGCCCTTTAAGAAACCTTGGAATATATACAAATACACATTCATTACTAAGACTCTTCAACTACTAATCATGCAAAATAACTGAGGCAATGCATTCA
This sequence comes from Lethenteron reissneri, assembly GCF_015708825.2. Lineage (NCBI taxonomy): Eukaryota > Metazoa > Chordata > Hyperoartia > Petromyzontiformes > Petromyzontidae > Lethenteron > Lethenteron reissneri. The sequence continues at coordinate 3,059,307 of NC_083799.1, forward strand.
AATCAATGGCACACGTATATCATAAGCATCGCCCAGATTTTCATTATTCATTTGAGGTTGCAAATAATCCAATCAGTGGAACACAATGGTTGTAAAGGCACTGATTTACGATTTGCATGGGATGGCTAACAAAGTGTAGAAGGGCAGTATGGGTGGGGGGGGGGGCGTGCAGAGGGGGGCTGGGGGAAGAGGCGGCGGGGGGAGGGGGAGGGACCCCGGATGTAGCCGACAGTCCCAGGTCGCGAGGGACACTGCAAGCCGTCCGCTGATCCTATTAGCGGGGGGACTCGCTCGATCCTGCACCGCTAAACGCCGCCTTTGATCCAGGGGCTTTGCTTGATGTGTACAGATGCGCACGTCATTGGGTAAATAAGGAAGTGGTTGAATGAGGCGGGAAGCTCCGTGTCCTGCGAGGGCGTTGCCGTGGGGGGCTTGACGGGGGATTAGACCCCGTCAAGGCACCCCACCCCTATGCCAGCCGCCCTGCGAGGTCGCGCCTGGGTCACGGAGGGAGACACTTGGGCACGCCTTGCTGATCACTGCGCCATTCATCTCGGAGGCGGTTTACAAAACGGCTCAAGATGTATATGCACGGGTTTCGCGCGTGTCCCTTGCGCTCCTACCGACGCAGTGGAGGCCGCATTAAGACGGTGGCGGCGTGGATCTCGCGGAATTAATTTGCGTGCGCTGCGGGGAGACTCCCAACCTGCAGGGTTGCCCAGTGGGCGTAGCCGGTGATGGAAGTGCAACGAGACTTGGTTGCTGACCCGTCCGTGCGGTTACTCCGATTTAATTGAACGTGCAAAATGCTCGCGAAGGAATTGGCAAAACTTTCCCAGTTGCAGAGCTGTCCTGCAAGGTAACCCTGTTGGCTCGTTAGTGCTCTCCTTGGTAAATGGAGGATTATCGCTTTGATTAATATCTCCCACAACACCTGCACGTGTGCTCAAACCCTCTGAGAATACATTAACACGAAGCATAAGTGCTCCCTTGTCCCTTTACATTTGAAGCCTTTGAACCCAGCTTCAAACAACCATACACCTTGTTAATTTTTTTATTTTTTGAGTAGTCAAAACTTGTTTGAGTCGTCAATGAAAATATTTTTTTAATAGATGTTTTATATACGTCATATCGACGTGCATATTCCATTTTTTTTCTTTTACATACATCGTCGTCTCAAAACATTTCTGCTGCCAATAAAATCCAGACCAGATTTTGCATCAGAACCCCCATTCCCATGCGCTCGTATCAAATCCCAAAGCGACCCTTGCTGCCTCCTCGGCCCCTGGAGAAAGTGATTAATCCAGGACAGGTGTGCGGAGAGAACGACACATTAAGCCGAACCTTTGAAGCTATGCTGTTAAAACCCGCTGACCACGAGAGGGTAAGGATAAGGGATGTAGGGCAATTACTCACCACCCCCTTGAGAACCCAAATATATGTATTTTATTGATGTATGTATGGTGAACTTCTTTCACACCATACATAACCAACCGTGTTAATGGGAGGTGGGGGGGGAAGGACAACAAACTAAACGTACAGTATATATATTTACCACGGAAAATACTTTCAATGTATTTTTGTTCCATTCATCTATGGTCCTTTTTTAAAGCTTCGAATTTCATAAATGCCCCCCCCCCCCCCCCGGGAAGTTTTCACATCCCACCTCTGGCTGAGGGACTGCCTTCCACCACTACATCAGTGCGATATGCTTGCGTTGTAGGGATACCCGTGACACTGCCCCGAACGGTTCTTGTTTGACTTCACGGCGCGTGCCATGCGAACTTTGGCTAACGTAGAAATTCGATTTCTTCAATAGAAAAGCGTGTATCATTTGTAATTTGTGCTCATCCTAAATTTCGTTAACTGAAAGTTGGAAAATCGAGGGGATACCTGTGATTAAGAAATACAAATAAGATGATAATTGTATTTTTTTACCCTTTTATCTGGCAACAAAACTGACACCTTTTTTTACGAGGAGTCATGACTTCTTGAGCAGTCGCCATTCTCTCAGGCAGAATGAAACAGGGCCATTGTTTGAAGAAGGCCAATTTGTCCGCATTGCTCATAATTTATTTCGATCCATTTGCCAATCCACGTCTGGTTGAAAGCCTCTCTACCCTGTGTCAGTCGTGGGGGTTGTTTAGTTATACTTCACCACACTAGCCATTGCCAGTTGGTGAAGTTGGTGGGGGGGGGGGGGGGGCAGGGCCATATCAGATATTACTCGCCACTGATGTTCGCCGTGGATGGGAATCGAACTCGCGTCGCCGGCTTCATCGTACAGTGCACTGACCACCGGCTGCAATGTTTTACTTTCGTAGTGTGAGGAGGAGGTGGTGTTAATCTGGTGACCGCGATAGGAAAGTGAAATTTCCACCATCGGTGGGCGATGAGCAACGGCTAATGAGCAACGGCTAATGCTCGCTTGAGCAAGGGGACGCTTTGGCAATCGATGATGGGAATACATTTTCAATCTGTGTGGTCCGTTCTTCACCCGTAATAATTTGCCGCTCATCGGCGGGGATGAAATTGACGCCGTGTTATTTTTTTTATGTACCTCAATTAGTTAAGAGCACTGCTAAGTGAAGTACATTACCCACCAATTGAACAAAAGGAATGTAAAATTAATTATATCAAAGGAATGAAACATAATGAGATGTGTTCCATTTTGTACTCCATCTCCCCTCCATCTGACACTGGTAATGCGTCACAGGTAATTAAACTGATTGTAAAGATGTGGGCGACTTCGTGCAGCCCGTACAAAGTGAGCATCTCCCTCGACTCTAAGTGAGGTGGGTGGGGGGAGATGGCCGCCTCCTTCCCTTACTGATTAATTCTTCGTGTGCGTTATGCGTGGTCGTAATGCCAAGATACAGACAGTAGCAGGGAAATTATACCTTTACCATGATTGAAAGTATGCGTGCCCGTGCCTGTGTGCGCGTGTGGGTGTGTGTGCCACGTGTGCATTAATGTTTCCATGCCCTGGCAATTGCTTGCATACATTTCTTGTGAGTATTTGGACCAGAGAGACACTGTTATAACTATTATAATTTTAGGTTCACATCAAAACAATCTTTCAACAGAAAATGTAATTGGACAGCCTGCATTATCCCTGATCACTTTCAGGTTAACACAATGAAAACAACATGCCGGTCTTGGCTCATTAATATCAATGATGGGCACAGATTAAGTGAACCTTGGGCCCGAAGCCAGGGCACTGCATTGGGCCCCCACCCACACGCCACAGGCTGGGGTTCCACGGGCCCAGCTCCCACTGGGCTTTTCCTACTATCAGCTGGTCGGGTCCCAGTCTTTAAAATGCCTAGGTCAGTGGTGGAGCAGTGATGAGTCGAGGAACCTATCCTATAGTGGACTTTAACAGGGTGACATTTATTTTTTATTCATCAGGTTAGGCCCACTGAGCTATATAGCTCTTTTTCAGAAGCGACCTGGGCACAGATGATAGCTCAACGAAGTGGCTTATCATGTGGACATTTATAGCAGCCAAATACTCTAAACGCGTGTTTCAAAATGTGGAGGGAAAAACCGGAGGATCCGCAGAAAAATCCACGTGACCACCACGGAGAGAACATGGAAACATGGGAAGTAGTTAACATTTCGCCATCCGGGTTTCACAGCATACATATGCACAGCTATGAGCTAATAATTGATCAATAACATCAGCCGGGTTACATCAAACACCAGCAGCAGTCGGCAACTCCTTATAATCATTAAGGGAGAGCATGGAGCTGCTGCTGCGTCCAGCACATGGAGGAGAACGTCAAACATGCCAAATAACATGGGGTGCAACCCGAAAACACGACACCACAGAGCTCGACTGAGCAACCGTGAAATCCTACAAAGTCGTGGAGGGGAGATTCGAAGCCCCACTATTAAATGTCCCCAGGGTAGCTAGGATCTGTGTCTTGGAATACCTGGCATGACAGGTAATTGTAGCCCGTGTTAACAGTGGGGGATTGATGGTGCTAATGGTGCGGTTCATGGTGATTACTGAGAAATATGGGTTTTGTGAATTATTCATTTATGTAATCGTGATGAAGAGCCGTTTGTTAGGCGGAGCTCATTGGCGAGGTACGCTATGTTTTCAACAAAATCGACGTGTCTCTCCACTTAAAAATGTGCTCCCCGATAATTGTTGTTCTTTTTAATAATAATTACACCTAAATAAATGTTTGCTTTAAAAAATGATCGTCCTTTGTCAAGAAAAGTCTCGATTTCCAAAGGGGTCGTATATATTTTACAATTCCTTGTGAATTATTAGTTCATGTCTTTATCCTATCAGAAGTAGTAGTACTCGCGAAGCCGTCAATGGAGCCAATTTAGAACCCTCCAGGCGTCGTGATCCATGACCCCGAACCAGGCCTTCTGGAAAGGCATGTTCCACATCAAGCACAAGACTCCATAAATAAAAACAAATTCTACATTGTGTACAGTCCGTAAAATATCCACCGTTGTTCTGGGCAGTGATGACTTTAACGCCGGTGTGATGGCATTCCGAACGCGCGTTTTGCAGGACTACATGCAGAACGTCCACGGTAAGGAGATCGATCTGCTGCGCACCACCGTGAAGGTGCCGGGCAAGCGGCCACCACGTGCCTCTGCTGGTCTCGGACCCAGTGCCAGCCCCAAGGCCAACGGCCTCGCCAAGGAGCTGAGCAGCACGCAGCTCGCGGCCACGGCGCCCGGCGCACGTGAGGCCCCTGCTCCCCCCCTCGCCCCTGTCTCCCTCCCCCGTACTGTGTCCTCCCGTGGCTCTCGCTCGCCGATGCTGTTCCCCCGCTCCCCCTGTGTTGCGAGCGCTCGTGCCGCATCGCTGGGGGGAGATCCTCGCCCCGATGGTTTTCGGGACACTCTCGCAAATCGGACTATCCTCGTCGATTGAGATCTCACCTGGCTTAACAAAATAAAATGCACTTGAAACTTTACGCTCATCCCTTGCAAAGTAAAAAACCGTCGTCCAAGCGCTTGGCTTGGGCGGCACCAACCTGCGTTACATCGTCATACCTGCTGATTGGTCGAGCAGCTGCAGGAGAAAAAGCAAGTAGGCAGCACAGTGGCGGAGCGTGGTTGGCATGGGCTGTGGTGCAAGGAATGAAATGGTAACATCCACTGTCCAATTTCCCTCCGGGGTCGGGGAGGGGCCCAGGCGCTGGTTTTCGGCGTCTGGGGCTGTCTGACGTATGGGACCTCAGTGCAGCTGAACCGCCTGCACACTCAATAGCTATGCCCTTGGCGCAACACCCACCACTTTGTTAAGTCACTTCTGGCTCTCATTGCAATAGGAACGCTTGTTACAAAATAATTTAATAATCAGTGTAGCAAGGAGAATTGTATCGTTTTCCGTTTCTTTGAGACGAGCCGCATATGCGTGTGCGCACGAGGCCACGTGTAACAGTTCCTCCACATGCCGAGCGTTGCCCTGGGATCGTGCGACGGCGCTGGGAAGCCTGCGTCGGGGACCGCGTGGTGGCAACTCGTGGCCGAGCGCGCAGAGTCGAAGCGCAGCCCACGCTTCCTAATGAGGGGGACGTATGCGTGGCGGTGGAACCGCCGCTTGATTGGTGGATCATAAGACTGAATGATGTCTGTGGGTTGAAGGTAGCTCAGCTTCGTTATTATTCTCTGGGAGGTAATTTGGAGATAATAACATACTAATTACAAACTACAGTAATTCATTTATTGGAGCAGCACTGCTAATTGAATGCGTTGGGCGCGGGCCATTAGGCTAGTGTGGGAGTTGTGCCGTCCCAGTGCGTGCATTGGGAATGTACAAGATGAGTCATTACCCCGAGCAGTAAAAACCGTGTTTGCCACTCTGCTGCGATGCAAAACTTTACAGCGGCTGATTTGCATCAGGCACTTTCCAATCTGTAAAAAAGCAATTATTTGGTCTTTAAGAACGTAAAAGTGGAATGGCTGCAATTCCAAGCCTAAAAATTACGTGTTTGACTGTAACTTTTGAAACATTGCGCTGTTTCTTCGTGAAATATTTTTTTTGGGGGGGATGGGGTTCATTTATCTCCGTCCTCTTTGCTTCGTTTTCGTTTTGTATCGCATTGTTGTCCAACACGATATCCAACGTTTCGCTCCACATGCTAGGACCACGTAACAGACCCGAGCTTTTGCTTCCAGTTCAGTTCACACGTCAAACAATACATAGTACGACCCCAAAATACATCAGAGAGCTCTACGGCATAGCTGTCAAAACCTACGTAGTCACGTAATAATGCGAGTAAAATGTATGTATGTTGAACTTCTTTTGCATCGTACCTAGCCAACCGTCCTAATCAGAGGTGCGGAAAATAAACGTGCCTGGTTGTTGTACTGGGCTGGATTTTTTTCGGTGACACGACATGCGCATTGCTTGTGCGTGAGACGGTCCGGTCCATTACATGGTGGTGGTGCGCATTTGTATTTTCGGGGAGAGGGACGTGGTTGCACAAGCTGCTTCGTGCGCAAGCAGTGCGGTTCCGAGTCCGCTCGCGCACCCTCTCGTAATTAGAGCCGCATGTTGGGAGCACGGATGTTGTGGGCGTTTGGCAAGGGGCTTTCGGAGGCACATGGCCAAATTTCACGGGTGGTCGGGCGCTTGAGATTTGGCTTAATTTGCATAAATTAAATCTGCAAAAATTTAAGCTGTTAACGTGGTGCCGGGCCTCCCTACTTAAAAGTGACGATATGAAAGAAAGGGGCAAAAAAGACACGACGCAAATTCGATGAGGTGGTTTACGCGTGTTACGAGTTATCTTCTTCTAAATATGTAAATGTAGAGTCGTGAATTATTTAACACGCGAGAGTCGTATTTCTCCAGAATTGCAGCCCCTTCACAAACGAGATTCGCACGAGCCCTGCACGCAATTTAGCCCAGAACAGCTTGTTTACGTGGAGCCCATTTAATTACAGAAGAATAAACAACGCTCGCCATACCCAATAGCAAAACAAACATAATATTTTTTAGAGCGTTCAAGTATTTTTACGTGCAGGGTTTTGTTTTATGTTTAGGCAATGTGCTTGAGCTGAGTTTGTAATCATAGGCATGGTCGTGGGCTCAAAGTCATCACAGGTGGTGCAGATAGAGCTATGTTGATCGCATGGTATTAAACGCCTTGTGGCACATTTGTCAAAAACAACACGTGAATGGCCCCCTGGGTGGAAAGCACTGGATTATCACGTGTTCCAGACACCCAGCCTGCACAGTGTCTAGTCGATGGCAGTACAGCAAGTAGGCTGCCGACTCATCTGCGTTGTCCCCTTCATTTGCACGGGTTCTATTTCTCTCTTCTGGTTCCCTCGCGAGTGTCAAAGCAACTCTTGCTTAAGAACTGAACAAACATCCCAAGTAAGGCGATGCTGCAAAGACTCATTTGAGGTTCTCCTGCATGAACGCTTCAAATTACAGCATCTCCCTGCCAAAGAAAAGAGCGTGGAAATTCCACACGCAAACGGTTGGACAGATTGACGATAAATCAGCCGCTGTTTATCGCTGTCGTTGTTATTGTGTATTTGCTGTTGTAGTTGCCCTAAAATGGTTTTCCTATCCGCTGCCCTCCTGCCCCCTCCCCGCAGCAGCGGGGGGCGGCGTCCACGCCGAGCGCTCCATCAGTGGCATCAACCTGGTGTCGTACAACATGCGCCCCGAGGGCCTGCACCAGCGCTCCTTCTCCGTGTCGAGTGCTGAGCAGTGGAACGAGGCCCCCGCCGGTGCCGTCTCTGCCAACGGTACGTGCGCCGAGAGATTACTGCCGCTTACTTAGTTTGGGAACGCGAGCTGGGACCTGCGTTGCCGGCGGGAGCCTTTTACTCTCGCCGGGAAACCGAATGCATCCTCGAGTTTATCTCTGCTGCAGAACGAGCCAGGGCTAGAGGCCTGGCCTCTTGACAGCCTGTGCTTGGACGTTGCTGGGTTTTTTTGCAGACGTATGTGTGCACGTTGCACTTCTTTCGCACCGTACATAGCTAACTGTGCTAATCAGAGGTGCAGGAAATATCCAAACCTCCGTTGGTCCAATCTAAAAATCATAACAATGACAAACATTCCAGATTTTAAGCTTTCGTGACTGCAAGGATTCATACTCTTAGGTTTTTTGGAAAAGTCACGTAGGTAAAAAGAAATAATAAAAATAATACATTATTTTAGTTTTATAATTTTTATTATTTATTTTTACCTACGTGACTTTAATGACAACCATTGCTGAGAATCTTCCAAGTGTAGTACTTGCCTTAAATATTGAATTCGACGTTGGCAGAACAGTCTCTCATGCCGGGCGTGCGATTTGTTCGACGTAACAGTGGTAAAGCCACACTGCGCATTGAGTGTCAGAAAGTAGGTGACAGGACTGGAGCCCTCTGCTAGACGAAGGAATGCTCTTTTGCGTGCGTGCGTGCATGCGCGTGTGGCCCTGGGCAAGGTCATTCTCCACTTGACTTCCTCGCCGCGTGTCCGGCTGGCCCCCCATGCACGGGTTGCCCCCGGGGCAGCTTTCATGTGCGGGATGTTTTGAATGGGCGCGAGCTCATCGCTGCTGGCCCCCCGCGTCGCCCCGTGCCTCGGCGTACGGAAACGGGAAGGAACTGCGCGTGTTGAGCCGTGTGGCCAGAGTGCCGCGGATCGCGCGCGTTTGTGTGACGGCCGCGGCCCTTTGCGGCTACGGGTGCTGCTGCTGCTGCAGGTGTCGGGATGCGGGGTTTCCTCCGCCCGCCCGTCTGCGCGCTCGACACGCGGCTCGTCACCTTGTGTCTTCGAGTGATGTTGAAATGTGAACCGTGTGTGTGTGTGTGAATCCTGCTCAAAGGTAATTCTGACATTTCACCTTTGGTCAAAAACAAAGTGAGCAAACATTGATGGATAAAATATCAAGATAAACAGTTCGTAATGGCCATTGCCAGTGATGACATCATACATCACCACCACTTCTTCCACCAAATCCTGTAATTATTGCATAGTAGATATGCAATCTCCATGGTCTGCTCTTACAGCATCCCCACCATTCTGCCTTTAGCTCTTCCCTTTGGTCTTTGAGCAATGCACATGTGCCCCAACCTTCACAACCTCCTCTTCCCGATTCACCGGGAATAGCGTGTGGATGTTGTGGTTGTGGCAATTACCGGGACGCTCGCCCCACGTTGTCTAGGTTTTCGAAGGAGGCGTCTGCAGAGCCTGGACCTGATTCTCCAAGTTGGGCTGTCCTAGCATGGCTCATCGTGTTAAGACGTCCACCCTCCAATGAGGCGCTAATTGACGAGAACCCGATGCTTCTCGCTGCTTTGGATCAGCAGTAGCACCCAGCTGCCAATTTCAACGGCCGCGTAATTTAAGGTGGAGGTGATGAGACCGCCCTGTTATGTGGCAGAACGGAGTGAAAACGCTTTATTCTGTTTTACTGCGCCCGGATAGCTGCACTGGCAGTGATTGGAAGTGACGTTCATCTTGATTGAAGTATGAGAGCCCAGGGGGGTTGTTGTGGGGACACTTGCGTAATAAAGGAAAATATTTTTTCGAAAAACGCATTTTTCGATAAGCATAGCTTTTAAAAATGCATGCGATATTGTGTTACATTGAATTACCCAAAAGAGAAGGACAGAGATGAGAAAAGTTATTGCGATTGACTATAATTATACCTTTTTTGATATGATTCATATTTACGTGATAATGAAATTGCATAACCTTTACATCTTTTTCACTAATTAAATATCAGTTGTGCGGAGCCCATGATTCAGTGTGTTCCGATAAGAGCTCTAGGAGTAATTAATATCAACTGTGGGCTGAATTGATTATTGCAGCAGTAATTAATGGTGGTCGGTGCTAAATCCAGGGCAGCAGCAATTAGTGGGTATTGATTTAATTAAAGCATTCCGGTTTACCAAGCGCCCATCAGTGCGTGGGTGGATCCGAGCCTTTTTGAGGCTGCATAAATTGCTTGTTATTACGGCCTGGCCTTGTCACTGCAGCTCACTGGTTATTGAAGGCTGATAATTGAGCTTTGTTGGAGACAAACAATTGGCTCCTGAAGAAATTTATGATAGCGTATTCCTCCAAACCGTTGAATCTTCTTTCAACTAAAATTGTTTGCGTGAACGTTTGTTAAACGCCGAGCGATAAAGTAAGGAGATGGATTTGCTGCGGAAGGCATTTGCCGAGACGAGCGGCGATTGTGTCCATCTCGCGTGTCTCGTTGCGCCGTGGACTCCGAGGCTCTGGTCCTGTTTCGCTTTGTGCGTTTTCTTTCACGGCATCACTTGTGCCAGCTGCTTGCTCGTGAGCGAAAGTCAAGGCTAAATAGCAGAGCTTTGCTTTCATTCTCTTGACGGCACTGGTCCGTTTCATGAAGCACATCCAATGCATAATTCCCTCCCAAAACAAACAAACCAATTCTCGTTCATTAAAATCCCCACTTTTGAAATTCAAACACTTTGTTCCAACTCTTTTGTGGACATCAGTAGGTCATGCATTTTTAGAACGCTTGATGGCATTTTGCGATTACGGAGCATGAAAGGCTTGACACGAGAATTGTTTCCATGCCCCATCGGCCGTAATTACAAGGCAAGGTGGGGTGGCGGGAGGAGAGGTGGGCGGGTGCCGATAAAAAGGAGCTTGAGTTACACAGCGATTCTTGACACAGCCCAACATCATTGCGGGCGCCCTGTGGTTAGCGGCAACAATGAGGCAAGGAAACCAAGAAGGCCCGTTATGCGCGATTGTCACGCGCGGGATCCTCCCAGCGACGGATCGGTGACATTTGTCTCATCACCAGCATGTGACGGCTGTGAACAGGCGCATGCCCCCCCCCCACACCTGCCTAGCGCACAACGTGCAGATCTGAGCCGCGCTCGGACTAAAATAGCGGCGCTCTTTGGACTCCCGCAAAGCAAGATCGATGATCGCCTCTCCCTCTCTATTCCCTAACGAGCAGGTGTACGCCCTCGGCGAGCCACACACGCCAAAGGCGGTTAAGCAGGAGGAGTGTTTCTGGAATTTGAAAAACCGTACCCAATTAAACGAGTTAAAATATTTTGGATTCGCTCACTTTTGCCGGGAGCTGGAGACGTCGTGTTATTGTAATATCGTCTGGGCTGTCTCTTGGCAAAAGCCGCTGTTGCGTCTGAGCAGTGCCGTGTTGGTGCAATGTTTAGAAGATGCACGTGGCCGTAGAGATGGCATGTCACTTCATTTGAGCTGAAATCGATTTTGCTCTGACTTGGACATTGCCATTGGGAAACTGATCATTTAATCTTCTCTTTGTGTTTTACATCACATTGAAACATGCTGTGTGGTACGACTTCTCTGGTTTTTATTTTTCTCATTTGAATAAAAGCTTTTGTTAGTGATTGTCGTCTAAATCTCTGGCTTTTTTTGGATAACGCCCCCCTCTCCTTCCCTCTCTCGTCTGCTCTCTTCCCCCCCCACCACCCGCCACACCTCCCTACGCACACCGCGTTCCACAGCTAATGGGGTGAGCGATGCGCCCTGCTCCAGCCCCAGCATATCGAGCACCACCAGCCCCAAGCTGGAGCCGCCCGCGTCCCCGCACAGCAACCGCAAGAAGCACCGGAGGAAAAAAAGCACGGCGAACCCGCGCGCCGACGGCCCGGCCAACAGCGCCGAAGGTAGGAGGTGCACGTGGCGCGCGCGTCTCCGACCAATGGGACCAGTTGGCATCTCCCTGCTCAGGCAGGCGCTCGGAGGCGGGCCAATCTCCATTGATGATCCTGAACCAGAGTTGGGAATGCCATGTTCCTGTGGTGGGGACCGGGTCGCGCTGTAAAATAACCACCGTTGACTGTCTACAAAGTGGTGCCCGCATTTTTGTAACCCTGGAATGATGGCGAATGATGGTGGTGGTGGTGATGGGCTTATGGAACCCCCGTTCCAAATGAGATTGGTACGATAGGCCCACTGGTCAATTATTATACCCCTCCGCCATCATCATTGACACTGCCTTAATACCCGTACGTATAGAGAGCTACATACATACCTGCAGGTAGATTTGGCAATGCCACTTGTTCACAATAAAATGACAGAGAGAGAGAGGAAAGGCAGAACGCTGTGACTGGAGGTTGGAGACAGATCGCGCTGGGAGGATTTGAGAGCGATCGGTGCGTGAACAATTTCCCATGAGCAGGCGTTACGCAACATCGTTGTCCATCCGAAGGTGCGCGAGAGCGATGAGCGGTGCTCCAAGTCGCTTGTGATTCGCTAAAAAGCACGAAGGGCAACGCGATTGTTTTGATCCTCCTTTTTGCCAGACAGTTCGAGGCTCTGGCATGTCCTGATTCCCCAAGCCACGCTGCACTTGGTGTCTCGTTGATTCATGGACACGTTTCCGCCTCCCTGACGAACACATGAACGATGACGTGTGCGTAACACGTATGCACGCGTGGACTGGTTGAATTCTAGGTGTGGGTGAAAAACCAACATCGATCATCATTCCTACAGCTTAACACTCATCAACTTCCACTTTCTGGCAAATAACGAACGGACCACTCGGAGTAACCGATGGAGAGGGGCAGCGGATAACGCCGCGTCCTCGCAGTTGGCAATTTATGCGTTGGCAATCTTGCGCATTGGAGGCATGCGAGCGCACGAGACGTTCATGCGGTGCAGGAGGTGAGGGTTTGTTGTTTGCCGAGCATCATTAGAGCTCTCCCAAGAAACTGGACCCAGGGAAAATAAAGTGTCCTGTTTGCCGTGGGCGACGGTGTGGATCCTGCTGATGGAGCCGCTATCTGCGCCCTGTTTACCCAGGGAAGAGCCTCCCTGACAGCATTGCCCCTTTATTCTTGCTTTTGCAAACTCGCAAGTTAATGTTTGTTTGTTTTAATTAGCCTAAAGGTTAAACAATTGATAAGTTTAATCTCAATAAGGGCTCTCTCCGGAGAGACAGCCGGCTACACTACCGGGAGCGGAGGCCTCTCCAGCTCCTGCCACCAGCCACCACCACCGCGTGTTCACGCACCAACTCGTTCACAGTCCCAAGCGCCGCGCCACGCTGCAAGCCACCATTTGCATGTGCGGCGGTGGCAGCACCGGTGCCGATCTCCCGGCTTCCCAGAAGGGTAATCAGCGGCCAGCATCTGCTGCGTGGTGATGCATGTCGGTGTCCCATTGCACGCTCCCTCCTTCCCCGCGCCCACTGCCGCAGCAGCCACCGCTCATTGTTCATCTCCAGTAATCCCGGCCGCGCGTCGCTCGTCAACTGAACCCAGCGCCTCTCCCGTCAGCTGCTTGCGCTCCGCCAATGGAGGCCCACCGCACTCTCCTGAATTCTCCGAAATCGACGAGCGGCTGGGAAGCCCGCGAGCAGTGCGACGGCGTGACACGCGGCCCCGTGAAGCAGGGCTGGGCCACTGCTGTGGGTGTCTTCTTCGATACCCACAGTGCCAGAGTTGGAGACACCCACAGGGTATCGCAATACCAGCATCGTAATTTTGGAAGTGCAGTTGATATGACCGTGACGTCAGCAGCTCAGCATTGCTTTTTCTGGGATGATGTCCTGGATTGCCTGTCACGAGGTATTTCTCAATACATTTGAATTTGCCTATACAGTATGTGGGCACGGACTTGGTATTTGGCACTGGCGATGAGTTGTTACTTCGTAATCAATTCCTATGAATGGTTCCAAAGTTTCAATGTCAATAAGTATGATGGCTGTGTTGTGATTGCCTGCCAGAATAGCTGGTGTTGATGACTAGAGGTGCAGCGCCCTGCTAGCAACTAATCCAACGTTTTCGTGAGAAATCAACCGCGCCGGTGCTTTGCATTGGGTGGGAAACACGTTCCTCTTCTGTGCCGAATTTACAAGAATGTAAAGAGAAAATACGATTTTATGAATGTAAATGCACGCCTCTCCTTCCCAGGGATGGTATCACGTTTTACAAATAGTCATAGCAGAGGGGGGGCGGCTAGGCTGCGCCACGCAGCAGGGCACAGAGCGGCAATGTTCCGGCCGCCACTGCTGCACAAGGCTCACTTTTGTTCTGCCGTCACGATTCCGCTGTTTTCTCGTTTTCGCTGCCGCCTTGTGTTTGGAGAAGAAACAGAATGGGGGAAGCGGTGGCCTGGTGTGGTCGGACCGTGCAATTTGGTTGTTGATGTAGCTTATTAATTCGGGAGGTTGGGGAGGTTGAGGGAAGGGAGCGGCAGCACGAGCGAGTGGCCAATCCGAGCCGGTGTCCCCGTCGCACGCTGCGGCTGCGCGCGTGTGGAGGGAAAGTGGCCCCGGCGCGCGTTGGTGTTCTCGTGCGCTCGGACCGCCGGGCCAGGATGTGTGTGCGAGCAGCGGGGCAGGCCCGGGTGTGTTGACGCAGAGGCGGGGGGACTCGGCACCGCGCTTTTCATCTCGTGGGAAGGAAGCGAGGAAGGAAACGGCGTGTGCGGCGAGCGCGCGGGGGGGGGGGGGGGGGGATTCACGCGGGGGACCCCCGATCTCTCGCCGCCGGACCCCCGGATAAACCTGACCCGGATCCCTCGGCTCCGTGCGGCAGAAAAACAAATTTAGTGCCTGCATTGCAGTTTATGTCGTTATTGTTATTTGTGAAGGGACAGATAGGAGGTGTTTACAGAATTTAGAGTATAATACATTATAAAAAATTACAATATAATAAAATGGTTTCAAGTGAAAGCAACTTTATTAAACAAAGTCAAGGAAAAAAAGACCACATTGGTTCAGAGGCGTTATGAGAATGAATGTGATTGCGTACTTCGCCATTTGATGCAAAAGTGGAAGGGAACCAGGCAGGAGCAGATGAAGGCAAAAAAGCAGGCGGATAGGTGCAGTGGTTAAATACCTCGAGGATAAAGCTTTGGGATTACATGAAGCAGTGCTACCGGTTAAAGAAAGAGAACGATTGCGGAAATCTGTTCGGCCCCATCCTCGCGAACGAGCTGACGGAGGGACAGATGATGACAGATGATGACACATTGGCGAGCAATTTGCTGTGGTGAGACTGCTCCCCCACTGGAATCTCCACGACCAGCTCAGGACCTCAAATGGAAACGAGCAAAAGCCAATGCTGCAAACAGCATGGGGACAATTTCACCGAACGTTACATGTATTGTTTTTTGCGTGTATATAATGATTGTGTTGTTCTCCCATCAGTGGTTTCATAGCAACGATCATGATGATAGTCGTGGCTTTGGAAAAACCTTGGCATCACACCGCTTCTGCGTTTAGATTATTTGGCTGCTAGAAATGTTCACATGATCAGCCACTTCGTTGAACTATCATTTGGGGCCAGGTCACTTCTGAAAAAGAAGATTGTAGCTCAGTGGGCTTTATCTGGTAAAAGACAAAAATAGTTTGGTTTAAATATATTTACTTTTAGTGATTTGCTTCCCTTTCCTATACTTTGCAGTCCTATCGTTATTTTGTATTGATCTTTTACTTTCTGACCTGCCGCTATTGGACATCTGTAAAAAAATTGCTTCATAGCTCATCGGATTTCTCCAGGATAAATACAAATTTGGATCCCGTGGATCCTGCACCTCTGTGCCCCCCCCCCCATTCCCCCTTTCCCCACATCCTGCTTCGCTCGGCAGATAACGACGAGCCGTTTGAGTTCCTCATCGTGTCACTCACGGGCCAAAGTTGGCACTTCGAGGCCTCATGTGCTGAGGAGCGCGAGTCCTGGGTGCAAGCCGTGGAGAGCCAGATCTTTGCCAGCCTGCAGTCCTGCCACAGCTCCAAGAACAAGGTGAACCAACCCCAACCCGCGTGATGCCCCAAAACGTGCATCCGTTGGCCTGCTCGGGGTCACCTCTTTTGTTCGTTTCAGGGAATACGTCGTGATATGATTGTATTTACCCAGGAGTCTCAAGATGCGTTTTCAAAAGCATCCTGCTTTGAATATTAGGCCAAGCCCTTTCAGTGTGGGAGTAATCGAGAGTGGCTGAAGTAAACGCACACACCAGGAGTAACACTAAAATATCTGCATGTCGGTGAATCCATACTCGTGAGTTCTCAAAACTCCCTTGCACACATTTGTCCAAACCACTCGTGGAGCAGCACAGGTGTGGATGTACACATTGTGTCAGTGCACTGTTTATAATAGCTATCATGAAGTGTGTATTATATTATCGGAATTAGGCATTTAATTTTTGTGTGCACGGTTCCTTATTGATGCAGCAACGTGAGCAGCAGGAACATGAGGCTTCTGAAGAAATTTTGCCAAGCAAATAAATATTTACGCAGCACTGCCGGCGTCACGAGTCCGCATCTAGCGTGTCAAGCCTGCGTTTGCCACTGGAGTACAAGGAGACCTGTCTTAAGTGAACCCTCATAACTGTGCGAGGATCGTTAAGGGAGTGTTTTTTTGCGTTGTCCGCACTCTGTAGACACGGACGGGCAGCCACAGCGACGCCGTCACCATCCAGTCCATCAGGAACATCCGAGGGAATGCCTTCTGTGTCGACTGCGATGCTCCCGGTGAGTTCATTGTGCAGTTTTTGGCCTTTTAGCCGGTTGATCTCTTGTACAACGGGGTGTTGTATGCATGCGTGTTGAATTTATTTCGCACTATACGTAGCCAACCATGCTAACACCCTGGACCCGATTCGTTTTTATTCCATCAGCAGTTGGTGGAAAATTGGGCACTTTTTGCAGAAAAGCCATTTACAACAATACGTGAATTAAGCCCCGTGTCTCTCTTGCAAAGGGGATCTGGATAGATTTCCAAGGAAATTATAATCACTTACTTTTATATGCTTTGGACCATATATTTCACTGCAATTAATGCCATTGTTTGAGAAACTGACGGTGACTGTGGCACATTGTAATCTCCTCTTGGGAACGCCATGGCAGGGTCGTCGGCTTCCAACGATACAGCAGGTGATGATCCAAGGTGACCCCATACATGTTGACCCAGCGAAGGGTGCGCGGACCCCTAGGCTCGGCCACGCTTCCGTTGACACCGCCGCCCTGACGTAAACAGCCGGCGGAATGGCTCTCCTCATCCCGTGATCACCGTTCCTCCCCCCCCCCGTCTGATCCTCGCATCAATCTGTCCGTACGCAGGCCCAGACTGGGCGAGCCTGAACCTGGGCGCCCTCATGTGCATCGAGTGCTCAGGGATCCACCGCAACCTGGGCACGCACCTGTCGCGCGTGCGCTCGCTCGACCTGGACGACTGGCCGCTGGAGCTCGCCGCCGTCATGCTGGCCATCGGCAACGCCACGGCCAATGGCGTGTGGGAGGCCGACACGCAGGGCCTCGGCAAGCCGCAGCCAGACTCGCCCAGGTGAGCGGGCAGGACACGCGAATCTCCCTGGGAGGATGCGCAATTATTGTGCGTGTAATTATATGCCAGTTTAGCTTTCGATATTGTTGTCACAACCTGTCGGCCGGTTCGCCTTGCGTAAGGAAATGTCCACTTGCTTCTGGAGGTGGAAGGTTAAGCCGTGTGCGCACGAGGAGATTGTGAGGAGAGACAGAAGAGCAGCAACGGGGTCCTGTGCTGCCCAAAGATCAAACTCTTGCTGCTTGATGCTCGCCATCACCCAAAGCTCTGAGACACCTACAGAAGTATTGGGCGATGACAGCGATATTTTTGAGCTTCCCATTGGGTAGAGATGCAGGGTGTCGAGCCCAGGTATGACATCATCCCTGTTGTTGATTGGGCTGCTGATTGGTTTACTGTAGGGTCTACACCTTTGTTGTCATTTTGCCATCCTGTGAAAATTGTCTCTTGAGTGCCAGGGCTTTAGATCTAAGCACTCTGAGCGAAGTGAATCAATTGAGAGATCCTATTACAGAAAATAATTACGGCATATACTGCCCATGAAATCAAAAGAAAGAATTGAGAATTACTGTTGTCATTTGTTGCTAACTAGTAGGCTGAATATGCAGCTTTCAGACGATTCTAAAATTCCCTGCCCATAATTGCTGTAGATAATCGAGGTTGGGCTGCGTTCAGTGTTTCATCCTGACAACAAACGCCTCCAGTGGGAGAGCCTTCTTAATGCGCTTTGTCCAATTAATTTTGTTTCCAGTCGCTCTACACAGCCTACTCGCTCGCACCGTGCTCATGTTAAGTGGGGGCCCTGTTTGAATTTAGTTTGGTGGCGAAATAGATATGTTGCGTTTATTACTGGCCACAGTAATGGATACGTGATTGCGGTACTTGCGTAATTTAATGGCCCACAAGATGTTTTTTTCCTTGGCCTATAAAAGCTGCCGGTGGCCTGACATTGATTGAATGGCCCCCAGGGCATCTCCATCAGGCTAATGAGAGACACTCCGACATCTGATTATTACGGCTCTGAGTCGTGTGCCGGTAATGATCCCATCGCTTCCTTCTCCACGATCCTCCTCTCACTCAATCCGCACGCCCCCTGTCTGCTTAACCTCTTATTATAAATTATGGTGTGGTTGGCTTCGTACTGTGCAAAAGAAGTTCAACATACATACATATGTAATATAATTTTGTCGAAAGTTTCACAATATTTTGCAGCTGAATTAGATCGCCGAGTTTAGGAAGCATCTGATTTTGCGTAACGGCGCACTTTTGCCCCAATTGTTCATCCCTTGCCAGTCAGTGTCTGAGCTGAAATTGTTCATTCCCTTTTTGCACCGTGATATTTTTGATGTCTTCCTTTTTTTACATCATCACACGTATTTTCCAGTGGCACACATCTGTGGACATGTCTGCGGGTTGTGCGCTGATGAATTACTCCGCTCTCTTGTATCGCAACTAATTCCACGTTATTCATTGCCACGACGCACGCCCGTCACGAATTGTTTTTCTCAGCGCCTGTTTTGCTGTTTCGTTTCCAAAGGCGCAGGTTAGACTGGAATAATCATGCCGATTTAGCATTAACGATTTCAAGAAAAAGAATTGGCGAGCACACATCACTACATTCAATTAAATTGGAGACGGGTAAAAGTAATTGAATGCAAGCGGATGATCACACCCCGCAGCCCCGTTTGCGAGCCGGGCATGGGCGGAGAGACGAGCGGACGGCACGCGTGGGAATGCACAGAGCAGGGAAATGCTGCCGAGGGTGACTGTGCTCTCCCAGCCAAAGCGAGATTGCCTCACATGTAATTTACATAACATGCGTCTAATTTGCTTTATTGCTGCAATTACACTAAGCCGCTGCCCGTAATAATCACCCGCGAGCGCCGCGCAAGCCCCTTTTGCCTAATAGGCACGGGGACAACGCTACTTCTGAGAGCATGAGCTTCAGCCGCCAATGCTGTTTCGCCGTGTGTTCTCGCGGCCTTCACTGTCACACTGTCACTGGGTGACCGGTTGTGTGCTCCACACTCCCCCCCTTTCCCCCCTTTCCCCCCCCTCCCCGCTCTCTTACTGACAAGAGGCTGTATCGAAATGCACTGCAGCAACGATCTTTTGTTGATAACGGTTCCAAAATGCACCCAGGATCAGCACCGGATTAACTCTGGTGGCACTTTCGGCACATGCCACAGGTCACAGGTTCACTCTGTTCCTCTCGGCCGTCAGTAGCTCCCCTGATTCTCTAGCACGTTGGGCAAGCTCTACCCAGAGGAGCACAGGGCATGTTTTCAGTCGGGAGGCCCGCATTGCTTGCATGGAAAATGGATATGTGGAAGTCACTGTAGAGGAAACTGACTCTCAGAGCCCATACGGGCCCCTTGAAGGCCGGTAGCCAGAGGCATCCAACAGCTCTGCATTGGGCACCAGTGGTTTGCGCATCACATTGTGGAATTATAATAAGAGGTAAATTTGGAAATGAACTGTGCGCAATCTGTTCATGCCATGGTTGGCAGATGCTGCCTTTCCCTCTCATATAAGGTACAGGATTTCCCTGACAGGTCCCGCCAAAGGGCATGCAGCTTATGGATGTTGTGATACTATGCGTGGCTTCTTGCATTGACTGTAAACCAAACGGTCACGCTCGTTTCATTTTGCAATTTGACAAAGAGGGATCTCTCATTTTCCTTGCAGAGATCAGAAGCAATCGCACATGAATAGTCGCGGTAATCAATCGCCTTGAGATTTACTGCGATGATTGGACTTCTTGTTCGCTGCCAAAGCAAAATGTCTGTTCGTTCCAATTCGTGGGATTTGTACGCGAATGGCAATGGAGGAAGCCTCTCCCTGTCGTCTTGCGTGGGTTTAACGCACGTGCATGCGTGCGCGTCTCTCCGGTGTCCGAACACCCCCGCAGCTGCTGGCGCTGCCGGATGCTGCTGCGCGGGAGCATGAACGCGCGCATGTTTATGCTTGTGTTTGCGCGTGTGTGCATGTCTCGCCTCAATGCTAATCTCTGCTCACCGAGTTCATTTCCTGAGACCATTGTCTCACTCGCCCTTTGTGATGGGGACTCTGCCGCAATTACAGCTGCTGCCCCTCAAGGCCCCCTCCGTCTCCTCTTCCTCCACCGCGGCTCCCGGGAGCACAGTCTCACCCCCTTCCCCAACTCGCCGACCCCACAGACTCTGCCTCCCGAACAGAAGTTTGCGATCGAATTGTGGAGGCCATTCGAATTTTTTTTGCAGCTGAAGGATCGGGATGGGGTGTGGAGAGCGCGCTGCATAGTGTGGTTTGTTGCAGGCTTAGAAGTCTCCTCCGCGATCGGTGTGGATTCTGCGCGGCGCTGTCACACACGTTCATGTGTCGTGCATGGGAGCGAGAGACAAATGGCATGGAGGTGATTGCTCGAGTGACATTGGCATTTTAGAATGATTATTATTATGCCCCAGCGTTTTGGCGGTGCACGCCTCTTATCCAGTGACTTAAAGCCAGGATTGATGGCTCACACGAAGGCTGTAGATGATGTGAGGCACCTACCAGACCACTGGCCAATGTCTCATTGTAGAGTAATGAGAAAGTATGGCAAGTAGGCTTTTGACCTATTCGTTTCATATACAAGTGTTTTTTTTTATGACACTGTGGTTTGCTCCCATGCATAAAAAATACTCGACAGATGAATTGGTAAAAAATATAAACCAGAAGTCCTCATTAAAAGCGTCTTGAGGCTCACTGAGGCTTTGCTTGGTAAACAAACTCTACATTAAAATGTGAACCACTACACGTGGCACTGTTCGAAATGCATCACCTGAGTACATTTACACGGTCATCAGTTGTAAGGCCCCTCATCCCCGATTCGGTGCCTGGCATTATCGTGACTTCACGGCGCCTTTGTTAATCCACTCCTGGGTGAAGGCCTCCCCATGTTGTGCTGGTCATGTGGATTGTTTGACCATACTTCACCATGCTGGTCAGTGCGGGTTGGTGAAGGGGAGACTCCATCGGAACTGATTCAGATGTCTATGGCTATGGCAATTTAATTCAAGTTGCCGAATTCATATGGCAGCGAGTCAACTAAACTATTTATAACTATTTAAACTATTTTTTTTTGACCAGGTAAGGCCCAATGAGCTATTTAGCTTGTCTTAGAAGCGACCTGGCCACAAATTATAGCTCTATGAAGTGGCTTTTGTGGAAATGTACAGCAGCCAAATACTCTAAAAGCAAGTTTATAAATGTGGAGGGAAGAACTGGAGGATCCGGAGAAAAATACATTCGACCACGGGGAGCACATGCAAACTCCAATTATGCAGGCGTCAAGGTTGGGATCGAACCCTTGACCTCTGTATCCCGGGCGAGGTAGTTAACATCTCGCCACCGTGGTGCTCCTAACCACCGCACCACCACTCCACCCCCACATGTGACTTATCGTTAGTAACATCACATTACATGGGCAGCTTCAACTCATTCCGCATATTTTGTTTGTGGAGCACGAAGTTAATAAGCCAGTCTGCTCGTAACACGGCAAGCCGGCAGGGTTGTGTAGTGGTAAGACTGGTGCCCCACAGAAATAATCACCTGGGTTCGATTCCTGACTCGGGTGCCTTTCAGTGTGGCGTTTGTGCAGTCTACCCCTGTTCAGCATGGATCTCCCCTAGCTTCTCCAGGTCCGTCCCCTTTCAGCAAAAAAACATACAATGAATGTACAAACAAGTCGGCATTGACCATACATCCCGAATGCAGTACCGTCCCGAAATATACTTAATATTCAGTGTGGCCGTTCCTGGGTGAATAAGTAATGATCATTCTCATGATATTATTACTTCCCACCACTGGATCATGCGGACGTCGTCCATGCTGGCACACGTAGGGCCTTGCGCCGGGGCAGCAGGAGAGCGTCTGGCCGCGCGGTGTTGCACGCCGCTGGCCTCTTAGCAACGGCTGGCGAGAGGGAAGGCATGCGCTGCCGCTGCTGCTGCGGCTGCGGCAGCCGGCAGCCGGCTCGCTTGGCCAGCGCCGGGCCGGCCCGGAGGGGGACCTCGTCCCCTCCTTTCTCTCGCTCCCCCGCGGAGAGGAAATTTGGACTGTTTTTGTATTGACCACACAAAGACAATGGCCGCGTTCCGTCTCGGGAGAGGGGAAAAAGAGGCACAGGAAATTTGCTCCTTACTCGATGTGGCCTCTTCTGTGCGGAGTTTGCGTTGAGGTGTGCGTTGGTTGCCGCGTGGGAAGGCGGGGGGGGGGGGGGGGCAGGGTGGGGGTGGCCCCGTCGCCGCGTGCAGCTCGGCCATCTGGGCACCTAATGCACCGAGGTGTCAATTGACTTCTGTAATTAAATAAGGCTGTTAGCGAGCCCTCCATTTGCTGCCCCGTCGCCCGCTACTGAAATGTTTGTGTAATGTTGTGTGGAAGCGTTATTTGTCACGAGCGCGTTCTCATAAACGTGCGCTGCTTTAAATATCAGGATCATTATAAGGATTATTACGCTGATACAACAATGATATCGGATTGATATTTAACCCACCCGACATATTTGAGTGATACGTTTGTATGGATGTTGAACTTCTTTCGCACCGTACGTAGCCAACTGTGATAATCATCGGAGGTGCATTGCCTAAGCCTTGTAAAGCCTTACATTAAGCGGACGCAAACGCGCTGAGGTTATTGTCATTTTGCATAAAGAGCCGGTGGTTCTTCGGCGAGTAAAGCAGCGCAGACATCGAACGCAGACGTTAATGTCCCATAATCAGTTTTAGAGTAAAAGTGTGCGATGAGGGGGAGGGCTCTTTGGGTGCGAGGGTTTGCGCCGTGCGTATGAGATTGACAGCGTGTCACGGCCCCCAGTCTCCGGGGAGCCCTCGCCTCCCCGCTGCAGAGCGCCGTGTCATGCCCTGTCAATCATCCCTCTTCTTCTCCCCGCCGGGGGTGTTGCTGCACTCTCGTCGTTTTTTGTAATCCCAGCTGAATGAGGTCAAAGATCTTTGCACAGAGTTTCCCCTCCTCATTCAGTTTTCGATAAAAACAAGACAAAAAAACGAATTGACCCGGAGTGACACCCGCTCACAATCAAATTTGTCACCACTAATATATCAATAGATTTATTCAAATTTTTTTTTACGGAAATTCCGATCTTTAACGATTGTTTTTATCTGTCTTTGCGGTATGTGTGTTTGGTGAGAGGTGTGAAGCCCTTTAAAAAAAAAAAAATCTGCGATGCTTTCGCGTCCACTCCCTGCTTTCGGAGGATTCCTTGACGATTCACAGACTCGCCCACGGCACATCGGAGAATCGGCACGAGCGAGAGCACCGGGAGAGAGAGAGAGCTGCCACCCGTTATCTCTTTGGGGATGACGCTTTGTGCACGGCCAACCTACGGAATCTTCTCACGCGAGTCTCAACCCACCCGCCCTTGCTCGTGCCACCAGGGAGGAGAAGGAGCGCTGGATCCGTGCCAAGTACGAGAGCCGCGCGTTCCTGGGGGCGGCGCCGCCCTGCGAGGTGCCGCTGGGCCAGCAGCTGCTGCGCGCCGTCGTGGAGGACGACCTGCGAGCCGCCGTGCTGCTGCTGGCGCACGGCTCGCGCGACGACGTCAACGAGACGTACGGCGACGGAGACGGCCGCTCCGCGCTGCACCTCGCCTGCGCCATGGCCAACGTCGTGCTGGCCCAGCTGCTCATCTGGGTGCGTGCGTGGGCTCGCTCACCTCGCGCCCACCCCCACCCCCCCCTCCTCTTTTACTTCTGCATTTTTATTTTTGAGACGTTCGTCACCGTCGCGAGAGATTCCCGTCCCGTGGCGGAGGGTCCGCTCGGTGATGCTTTTGTGCAGGTGGGGGTGGGGATATGGATCGAGACTTCATCTTCTCACACCGCCCATGGGTCACGTAAGGCCCGAACCGATTTGTTGATGTGGCCCACAAAACAATATTTATCCATCGCTGAAAACAAACATTTCAGCGACTGGGTATCGCTTGCAAGAGGCCGGTTTGGTAAGAGTTTCCCAGCTCACCTTTTCTACGCTGGTCCAGAGCTTTGCCCTGCTGGGCTCGGTTGATAAATCCACCTTGGCAGTCCACCGCCCTTGTCCGTTATTCTCATGTGGCATCAATTTCTCATAGATGTCATAACCCAACTGCAGCTCATTGTGTATTCTTAAATTTGTCATTTTATTTGAAAGTGCCTTTAATGGCCAGTGTAAAAAGCACAAAGGTTAAACTTTTAACAACCAGTTACTTAAAATGCAAACATCTCAAGACAAGACTCTTGAAAAGTTAGTCTCGAAGCCGAGTGAAGGATCGGATGAACAAACCAATATTATTGTTATGCAAATTGCATCGTATTCACAGTTGTCCAAAAATACATCAATAAACTAACTAAATTGCCCAATGTCTAAACTAATAATTACGTAGATATATCCCCTATTTCTTCAACGAAGCCAAACAGAACCTCTTATCTGCGACCGTGTGTGACAAAAGCCACTGAGCTCATGCGACGTACCAACTAATTAGTGCGGTTGGCTACGTACGGTGTAAAAGAAGTCCCAACATACACAATAGGTGACCGCTAACCAGCAATTGCCCCACCAGCGTGGCAAAAAACTACACGGGTGGGATCATTGCGTTTGTTTGCATCTCACGACCGCTGCCGCCTTCGCGTCACCCCCTGTGCCCCCCAGTATGGCGTGGAGGTGAGTGCGCGGGACGCGCACGGCTACACGGCGCTCGTGGCGGCTCGGCGCGCCGGTAGCCAGGAGTGCGCCGAGCTGCTCCTGCAGTACGGCTGCCCCGACGATGCCGGTGCCGGCAACGCCTCGGCGCCCACCCCTAACCCCACGCGGCGCAACCCCAACATCAACAACAGCAACTCCAGCGGCGGCAGCAACAACAATAACAATGGCGCCACCGTCGGCGCCGCCGCCGCCGCCGCCGTGGGCATGAGCAGCAGCAGCAGCTTCACCGGCAGGAGTGACATGAAGACCTCGGCGAGCATGATTTGAGCGGCGGACAAGCGAGCGCGAGCGGGCTCGCCAAGTGCGTGGGTCACGCATGCTCGGCTCTAGCCCTGCGCTCGTCCCGCTGCCTGGTTAGTCACGTATTGGCGGCATTGTCCGCGGTCGGTCAGGGAGCTGTCGCACGCGACCGCTAACAAGGCGGTCTGCTCGTTGTGTGAATCCGTGCTGGGTAGGGCATTGCATGCACAAGCGCTTTGCTTGTACGGCTACTCCACCTCTCCCATCTCACGAGCATGCTTGACAAGGAACAACTCTCTGCTTTGCTTCTTAAGTAATCTCCGTATAAAGTTCGCGTGTTCTTGCGAAAATGGGCACAGAGGCTCTTTTCTTGAGCTGTGCGTTTTTTTCAATGTTTCTGTTTAGTTTGTGTTGTCGGTAGAATGCATGTGGTCGTGTGGACGTTCTGGAAGGCTTGTGTGTGCGTGCGTGCGTGCGTGCGTCTGACCTTTGCCCCCATCCCCCCCCCCTCCCCCGTGAGGATCTTGCTGGGCGCAGGGCTGAGAGGAGGCCCCCGTATCGAGAGCGGGACAAAGCCCCACTGAGTTTTGGGGTCCCCCTTCGGTCACTGCCGTTGAGATTTACAGGAGGTGCTGCGACCACTGCAAAAAGTGCTGAATTAAACGTACGCGTAGGCACGTCACGTAACGACCCTGACGGCCAACTTGTGAATGTTCCAGTGCACGTCCAGTTTCAGGCTTGCATATGTAAATACACCCTGATGTCGGTCACAGCTACATTGCAGAGGCAAAAAAAGTGAACAAACGTGATCACCCCTCCAGCACTCCTGTTAAAGAACGTTATAGATAGCCCCACTTCATTGCTGGTATTTTCTGGTAACTTGGCAATTGTAGTGACTACAAACGGCAACAAAGTGTTGAGAATAATGAGAGCATTCAGGTGCCTGCGTAGTTGGCAGATGATGAGATGTACACGGCCTTTCGAACAAACAGTACCAGCGGCACGGAATGTATTTCAATAGATTTCACCGGCTGTTCTCTACAAGTTGCAGGTGTTTTGGCTTTCCCTGCAGTGTTATTGTAGTAGCTGCCTGTGCTGTGTATGGCTTGCATATTACCGTTCGAAAGTAACCACCTTTCATTCAACTAAACGCTACCCAGCAGGGCAGACTTTGAATACTCATTCTGGCTTGCTGCGGATAAATCCAGTACTTCACTTTGATCGCCATCGCACTATAACGCCGCCTGCAATTGTAGTATTTAAAAGTAGCTGCCACTGTAATGTGCATAGACGGGTTATTTGAGCAAGTGAAAAGTTACGTAGATTGCCTGCATAGCGTCTGCATATCGGTCAGGAATTGAGATGCTTTTTTGTTTCTTTCCTGCAGCACGACCACACGAAGGCAGTAGTTTGAAGTACAGTACTTGTGGTTACATTTTCATCTTTTCTTGCTCATTGGAGCCAGCGTTACATTGAGAATTGAATTCCAAGTAGTGACCACCATCTCTCTCCCTCTGAATTCCCCTGGTATCCGTCGACCCCCCTTCTGCTTTGGACCGTTCCTTCTTCACACTCCTGCCCCCCCACCCCACCCCCCACGTGTATGAAGGCACACCTTGCACAGGTGAATTCTTGGGTCGTTTGCAACTCGGCATAATGGGTCCTTTCATTAGGCAAGGGTGTGAAACCTGCGAGCTCCGCGTGGTTCCGGGCGAGAAGACAGGAAAAGAGGGACCTCGGATTACGATCTCAGCATGTGTTTGTTTGTGAGAGTCGTATGTGTGGCGTGTACAGCACCGCACCGCGTGCTCCTTCACACGGACGGTTTAATTTATTTACCTGAATCGCATTTGTACCATAGCGCGGGCCAGTGTATATTTTGTAAATGCTGCGACGTACAGCACAATATTTATAAGGTGTAAATAATTTTTATGCTCGTGCCGCAGGCGTGTATTTATTGTGATACCCCCCCCCCACCGCAGAACCCCACCTACTCCCCTCCCATAGTGCCGTCGGCACCTAAAGGTCCACAGTTCCCCCAACCTCTGGGCAGACAAGTCCACTAGGAGACCAGGGGAAGGGGGTCTTGGACCACCACAACATTCGGAAACCAAGGCCACCACGAGGCCAGGGAACAGGGACACTGGTCAGCCACGCGGCTGGGGCCAGTGAGGCCAGGGGGCCCTGAGTGTCGGCAACGGGTATGGCTAAAAGTCAGGGCTGAGACCCCCCCAGGGTCAGAGTGGTTGAGTGGCCTGGGTCAGGGGCTGGCTTGTGTGGCCCAGGGGACTGGGGTGTTCGGGATCCAGGGACACCAGTGAGTGAGTTGAGTGAGAGTGGGTGTGTCCCGGAGGTTGTTCCACTGCACGTGCAGGAATTGCGAAGTTATGTCCGTTTTATTTTTTACTCTCAATCTATACTCTGCGTTTAAACGTTTACCGTACAGCATATATGAGGCAGGGCTATTGTTGCTTAATTTCTTGTAGAAATGCATTGGAAGTCAGTATTATGTACTTTACACGTTCTCATAACATCAGGCGACTCATACCATGTAATGTATTATTTTAAAGATTAAAGAATCAATATATTGTTTGTTTTTTATTGTGAGAATATAAAAATGGAAATAAATTATAAAAAGACGTAAAATAAAAACAATACGAAAAGTGTTGAAATGAGAATGTTGTGTTTGTGCGAATTCTCTGTTCCTTGGAGTAACATCGTAGGTTAAACTCAAGCCAATATTTAACTTAACCGTACAGAGTATTATTAAACGGATCGTTTCTTTCATGATGCTGCGTTGGCAGTGGTGCACAAGCACAAGCACCACTGCAACGAATCCATAGTCAATTTGGTTGCTATCCAAACATAACATTTTATATTAACTATGTTCATAACAATATCCTTGTAGCACATTAGTGTGTAGTGAGTCCAACTTGAGTCGCAGACGTTGTCTTGGGAGCAACACTATTCAATAAATCGACACAACACAACACAACCTACACTTGGGTGTTGAATGCTCATCTAGCCATGCGACAGCAGAACTAGACACGGTTCGCTATCCCGGCCCGGGCCACAAGCTAGGTCCCGGACCGCGTGGCTAGAGGCTTCTTTTACCCGACGTGGATCTTCATCACCAGCAACACGAAGAACCCCGAGCCCCTCACGGGGCCCCCCGTTATATCGGCCCGGGCTGGGGCTGGCTCTGCCCCTCGCCCCGCCCACCTTCTAGATCTCTCGAGCTCTTTCCCGAAGGCTCCCGAGAGCTCCTCTAGACCACGTGATCACCCAATGGCCCCCGTCCACCGGTGGCCCCCCTCCAATATCATCCGGTAACGTGTCGGCAGGTCAACCAGCGTATCACGCCCCAATGTAACCCCTCTTGCTCCCTCACCGGGAGCCCGCACTGCACACTGTATGTGGTGCCTCTGCGCTGACCAGCGCTCACCCAAGCCCCGCTAGGGCTGGTACTACGCCCAGTAAGTGGGCTACACGTAATGCCAACACATTATCTGCCGTGGCTTCGTAAGCCCGGCACCACACAGTGACAATCACAGTCACTACAAGTGTATTAATTGTTTTGGCTTGCTATCATGCATGTAAATAGTACTTTTAGCTGAAGCTATTTTTTATTGCAGGGGTAAAAATATAGTAAGAGCAGAATACCCGGTTAAGATTTGCTCACTGCTTCAGTGGCATTCCATCTATGCAGGCTGGATGAGATGTCCATATACTCCTTTACCACACTAATACACTGGCCTCAGAGGTGCGTACGTGGCTAGAGGCGATTCTCACCCACTGTGAAGATATGCCGACCCAGGAAAACCTCGAGTCTAAAACATTCAGCCTGTGATGTTTGGCCAGTAGCATGTGTGTATAAATGTGTGTGGAGCAGTGGTACAGTGGTTAGTCCACTACACTGGGAACCTGGCTACCTGAGTTTGATTCCTGGAAACGAAACACAGTAGTGATAGGTTTTTACCCTTTCAACTGGTACAAAAACTGACACCTTTATACAAGGCATCATGTTTGCAATAACCACAATACAAGCAGTCAAAATATAAACAAAAAGAAACAACTCTGATAATGATATGCACTGTCCTTGAAGTTGATTGGTCCACACCTGAGACAGCTTTTCTTAGAGCCTAGTCTCCATTGGTGTTGGACCAGATGACGCCAAAAGGCGTACAATTCAAAAACAGCGCACTATCAGAGTACAGTAGCGAGTGTTATCTAAACTGATGCTAGGTCAACTCGGTCGTAAATGACTACCGGGTGCGTTTTATAAACGGCAGCACTGGAGAAACACGTGGCGGGGCGTGAATTTCGCCACACCCACCCCCGGGGTTATTCGCCATTCCAGCCTTCGTTCTGTGCTCTCTAAAAGCACATGCCCGTACAGCTTGTGTGTCCATGCAGGTCTCATCCAGGTGTATTTTGCATTCGGCTGATAACTGTGCCCTCTGCTACGAAGCCCGGTCCTGTTATGCAGGTGCAGCCTTGGGAGGGCTCGGTCACCTCTCAATGGAGTTGGTTCTACACAAAGAACGTGTCGCCTCGGGCACAGTAGGGATTTACAGGCTGCAGGCGCCAACGCCTCGTTATCTGCCTTAATTGGCCCTCGGAAGCCTTTTCCACCTTTTGGCATGAGCGTTGTTGCGTGGCATGGCGTGTGTGTGGCATAGTGTGTATGTGCACTGTGCCAACAAGGCGTGTGGTATTGTGCACGACGTGGCGTGTGCATGATGTGTCCTGTGATATGAGCCCTCAACACTTCTCATGGCCTTCGCGTGCACCTAGTCTGGCACACATGCGGCGATGACGACAGGGTCACTTGTTGTGTGGCGTGATGTGTAGCACGAGTGTCACATGGCGGTGTCAAACACACCCTGTGGGGAACACGAGCAAAGTGGTGAGTGCGCAGCTCTACAAACCTGGCGACCCGAGTTCGATTTCCGCTCACGGCCAACAGCAGCGGACGATTATCGGAACCGGTCCCGGACCTTTCGCGAGGTCACAACTCCGCCTCAAATGTGTACCTGGTGGCGCGCGTGTGCGTGTGTGAACATCACCACTGGGGAGACAAAAGCGGTCGGGCGTGTTGCTGCCTACCCACCGTCTCGTGTGCCGTACTGGCTTGCATGGGTGGTCGCTAAGAGCACTTGCCCCAGACGTGTATTAAGGCAATACGGGCGATCGTTTATCTTTGTTGGAATGTACGGTTATGGTTGTGTGTCGGGACGTGCCGAGTACCGTGGTAGTTCAGCTTCAGTAAAAAAAAACGTTGAGTCGTGCAAGCTTTGCTCTTGGCTACGCGCACGAGTCTTGTTGCATTAGGGGCCGTCCATAAATGACGTCACGTGATTTTGGCCGATTTTGTATCCCCCCCTCCCCCCCCTCGTCACACGGCGTCACAAAGTCAGACCCCCCTCAAATATGACGTCACAAAGTTCTGCCCCCTCCCCCCCCCCCCCAAAAAAAAACACTATTTTGAAAATAAAACATGCTTCAAATCACTTAAAACTATTGTCATTGTAGTGCGTATTTAATGTGGCGCTGCACTCTGATGTTGTAGGAGAAAACCATGTACAGTATTAAAAAGGAGGCGTTGGAAAGCTGAAATTTAGCATAAAATTCACTTGAAAATATTCAACGTCTAGCTAAATATTAAAAGTAATCATAACTATAAATAAATATTTGAAACTTTGTAGTAGAACGAAGCAAAATGGAGAGTACAATTGAAATGAGTGGTCTCCGACACGGTAAGTAATCCAAGTTGTTTATTCAATAAAAGCTCGGTACAGCCACGCGTCTCCGTCTATTTCTCCTTGCGGCGTCCACTCTTCTCGTGGCTACGCTGCCCCGTGCCACGTGGCGCTCACCCGCTCTCCAGCGCACCGCTGGCTGACGGTGCGCTAGGGAGCGGCAGGAGGACAAGCCGCTACGTGATGGATGGAGATGGCGGGGCAGCAGCGGCAAAGCTCCTCTTCAATCTTCAGCACCGACCCCCTTGCGTTGCTCTGTGTCCCGCTTATATCCCCCTACCCGGGTCTAAGCCCCGCCTCTCGCCACGCCCCTCCTGGAATCTTCCCGAACGTTCCCGAAGCCTCCCAGGTGGAACCGCCTCTCAACTTTCACCCAGATTCAAACCCCACTATGGATTAGTAAGGCTGTAGAATGAATACATGCCCCGTTAATAATCCAGGCAATGGTGCTCTCATTACACAATTATAACAATCATATATTAATTCCACAGAATGAAAAGCCCTGGTAGCATTATTAAAATAAAAATGTTTCATAAAATTAATTCAAAAAAATTACAAAATGTATGCTTGTCCATTCTCCTATGGAGAAGCAAAATGCTCCTTTATGGAATAAATAAAAGGGACCTTAGTAAATGTAAATAATCAAATAGTTACTAATGAAAATTAATTTTAAAAAATAGTGTTGTTATAACAATTATATTTAATTAAGTAGAACGTTAAAGTTGCGTATTTTGATGTGACGTCACATTTCTCACCCCCCCCCCCCCACTCGTTACACATCGTCACAGATGTCTGACCCCCCCTCCCCCGCCTAAGTGCGTGACGTCATTTATGGACGGCCCCTTAGGCATAAGCGATTTTGCGGAGAATGCGTCCATTTTTTTGGAACCCCACACTCAAAACTCAGCTGGCAGTTGCCACATTTAGTTCTGGGCGTGGTCGCGTGGCCTCATCCAGAACCAGGCCCGGAGGTGGGGGTTGGTGGGTCACGCAGAGACTCCTGACTACAGGGCAAAAAGGTACGCGTTGGAGAAGGCAGTACAGCCAATCGTGGCGTACAGCTCATGATGCAAACCAGGAGGGCTATGTCCATGAGTCCAGCCCCGGACAGCTCGGGATAAAGTAAACCCCGGGGCACAGGGGGTAGTGCATCGTGGAAGGCGGCTTGCGGTGGTGATGCAATGATGCAATGTGGCACACATTCTCACTCGACGCAGTGACGGAGCTACGGAGTGTGCTGGCAGTGAAACCGCACCGAAGCCCAGGGTTTTTCGGGTTACGAAAAAAGTGGAGGGTTGGGTATGGAATTGAACATTAGGGGTGGGGGTCCCAATGTAATTGCTCAAGGAGGCTGGCGCGTGTAACAACCGCCCACTGCCTGGAGTTTAGACTGATCTCATCACGTGCTCTCTGTATCTAAATCACAAAGGGTGCGCGAAGTTCAAACGCGGGGCTTCTCTTTTAATGACGGCGCGCGGTGGCGCGGAGCAGGCGGAGCCTCGAGATGAGATTTGAATTCAATTCAGAGGCGAACGCAGCGGTGCGCGTCCTCAGGCTCTCTCTCTCCCGTTACCTCTCTCCTTGCCTCCTTGTCCCCCCCCCACACCCGATCCCGCCTCTCTTCCTCCTCCGCAATGCAATTAATCAGGGCGTCGAGGCGGGCGCCTGCGATCCAGCGCTTTCTTGAAGGTGAAATTGTTGGTGGATCACGCAGAGGTTCGCGTGAAACTCAAGCAAAAATAAACAACAACAACCTGCTGAGCCGCGAGTAGACCGCGAGTTTGCAGTTGCAGCAAGTGGGCTCGCAAATCCTTCCGTAGGGATCTTCTAGCGGTATCCCCCCCTCCCCCCTATGATGGCGTGGTGAATTTTAACCCTTCCTTCCTACACGAAGTAAAACGCCGCTTATTGAAAACTAGCTATACTACCCGGCTTCGCCCGGGACTTGGATTAACCACGCCCGGCCGCCTTTGCCTCCCCAGTGGCGATGTTCACACACCACACGAGTTACTCGTTTGAGGCTGAGTCGACCTAGGAGAGGCCCAGGACCGGTTGAAATAATTGTCACCGGCGGTGGCCGTGAGCAGGAATCGAACTCGGGTCGCCGGGTTCGTAGCGCAGCGCGCTAACCACGACACTACAATGCGTTACGATTCCACATGTGCCGGTCACATGACAGATGTGACGTGACAGCTCACTTGCCGTGCAAAAAATATATGCATTATTGAGCTCCCCCCCCCCAATTTTGGTTTATTTTTATAATATTTGCATGGTGTACAGTCTGGAAAGTACCCACATGGCAAATTTCAAGTTTGTTCCATGTCGGAAATTACGCTAAACATTTTGAACAGACACACATAATCACAACTTTGCCTTTTATACATATGGAGATGAATTGGCCAAACGTCCCAATGCGTGGCCCTCCTAAACAGCAGTGTTGAGACTTGCTGAGGATTTCCTTGGATAGACGAATTTCATTTTTTTAATGCGCTCCATGACAGTCCATAAATGCCATCGCACGTGGCGCATATACACCTGTGTGAGCTTACATTTACACGCAGCGAGCATCTATTAAGGCCGGCACTCTGCGCACGAGTGGGACAGGTTGGATTATCATCATCCATTACCACGCACGCCTTGCCGCCTTTGTCTCACAATTCCCGACCACTGATATTGCCGACACGGCGACGGCATCAGATCATCGTTTGTTGGCTGAGCGGATCGAGGATGGATCCAGACGAGGCGGTCAACTGCCGCTTCCTGCTCGTGGTGATACGCGTACGTGTTCAGAAATCGAACCCGCGTCTGTGAAGGTCTGTAGCGCATTGAGGTGAGCTTATGGGAAATACGTGAACACGTGGCTATAATCGCGGTGAGAACGTGACATCGAAACTTGGAGACAGACTCGTTACTCGGATACGGTAATCATTACAGTTAATGAGAGCGATTACATTATTAAGTTACGCACAGAGTGAAATAATTGTAACTAATATCTGTGTAGAAACGAACGGCTCATTGGGCCCTTCCTGCTGAAAAAAAAATCTAAATAATCGTCGAGGTTGTGTTTAATCTCATGGAATTCGCTATATGTCGCTGTATTTCTTTAACCCAGGCCTTTGAAAATATTAGAGACACCTCCTCCGACCGCATGCTCACAATGGGTTGTGACCTCGCCCACGAGGAGCGTCTGTCCATGTGGATCGGTGCGAATAAAACTCGGTCGGTCATTTTTGTGCTAAGAATAAAGTCGCCTATTTATATATTTCCGTTTGAGGCCACGGTGTTATTAAAATGTATTGAGTGGTTTGTTCACTAGGGAGGGGGCGGGTTCGATTCCTGCTCATGGCCAACACCAGTGACGATTATCTGAACCGGTCATGGGCCTCCCCTAGGTCGGCTCAGCCTCGATTGAGTACCTGGTGCGGTGTGTAGTAAACATTGCCACGAGGGAGACAAAGGCGGCCGGGCGTGGTGCTGGCCATCCACCCCGGCCTTCAAAGGTGCTCGCTAACAGCACTTGTCCCCACAGTCTGTGAAGGCTATACAGGGATATTGTCTTAGTTAACTAGGCCCCGTGCCACTGAATGCTGTTGAGTTCTGAACAGCGTCCTATGCCTATGCGTACGGTACAAACTACAGCAGAGTACAAGTTCGTAGCGCAATTCGATTCACAGCCAACGACGGTGACGAATATCTGGACCGGTCCTGCCCCCCCCCCACCCCTAGGTCGACTCAGCCTAAACTTAGTACCACGGTGTGTAAACATCAGCATTGGCGGCCCGCTGGCAACCGACTCTCTCGTGTGTCGTTGCCAGACTCATTAATAGGCGCTCGCTAACAGCGCTTGTTCCAAACGGTCTACTGACGACCACAGGGGTGGATCTTTGAGAGCGGTGAGTCCGCGCGTGGCCCGTCCATTATTTTATTATTGACCACTTCCGTCCGCGAATCTTCCCCGCACTGCGCACTTGTCACAGTCTTGGTGAGCCCACAAGCTGCTAACCCCTAGTAGCCAAAATGAGTCAAAAAATAAACGTCGCTGGAGAGCTTCTTTGAAAAGACGACCCTCCCCCCCGGTCCGTGAAAAAATTGTCTTCCACGAAACCAGTCCCTGGTGTCAAAAGTTTGGGGACCGCTGCTGTGTAGCCGATGATGATAATAATGTGTGTAAAGTGAGCGACTCCCCCCATTTTAGACAAATATAATGGAGCTCACCGTGGCGTGGTGAGTCTCACCCAGAGAGGGGAGGGGTGGGGGGTGGGGGAGGCGGGGGCTTCGGGGGATGCGCAGGTCGTGGGCTCCCCCCCCCACTCCCACCTCCCCCACTCCCACCCCTCCACTCCCCACCTCTCACCCCACCACTTTCCACTTTCCTCCCCCCCACTCCCTCCCCCCCAGTCCCTCCCCCCTAGTCCC
Organism: Lethenteron reissneri; assembly: GCF_015708825.2. NCBI lineage: Eukaryota > Metazoa > Chordata > Hyperoartia > Petromyzontiformes > Petromyzontidae > Lethenteron > Lethenteron reissneri. The sequence goes on from NC_083799.1 coordinate 3,094,703, forward strand.
TACCTCCCTCCCCCCACTCCCCACCTCCCTCCCCCCACTCCCCACCTCCCCCCCCCCACTCCCCACCTCCTCCACTCCCCACCTCCCCCATTCCCACCTCCCCCACTCCCACCTCCCCCACTCCCACCTCCCCACTCCCCACCTCCCCACCTCCCACCCATCCACTCCCCACCTCTCACCCCACCACTTTCCACTTTCCTCGTCACCACTCCCTCCCCCCCAGTCCCTCCCCCCTAGTCCCTACCTCCCCCCCCACTCCCCACCTCCCTCCCCCCACTCCCCACCTCCCACCCCCCCCCCACCTCCCTCCCCCCCACTCCCCACCTCTTCCACTCCCCACCTCCCCCACTCCCACCTCCCCCACTCCCACCCATCCACTCCCCACCTCTCACCCCACCACTTTCCACTTTCCTCGTCACCACTCCCTCCCCCCCAGTCCCTCCCCCCTAGTCCCTACCTCCCCCCCCACTCCCCACCTCCCTCCCCCCACTCCCCACCTCCCACCCCCCCCCACCTCCCTCCCCCCCACTCCCCACCTCTTCCACTCCCCACCTCCCCCACTCCCACCTCCCCCACTCCACCTCCCCCACTCCCCACCTCCCCACCTCCCCACCTCCCACCCTCCACTCCCCACCTCCCCACCTCCCACCTCCCCCACTCCCACCTCCCCCACTCCCACCTCCCCCACTCCCCACCTCCCCACCTCCCACCCCTCCACTACCCACCTCCCCACTCCCACCTCCCCACTCCCACCTCCCCCACTCCCCTCCCCCACTCCCACCTCCCCCACTCCCCACCTCCCCCACTCCCCACCTCCCCCACTCCCACCTCCCCCACTCCCCCCCTCCACTCCCCACCTCTCACCCCACCACTTTCCACTTTCCTCCCCCCCACTCCCTCCCCCCCAGTCCCCTCCCCCCTAGTCCCTACCTCCCTCCCCCCACTCCCCACCTCCCTCCCCCCACTCCCCACCTCCCTCCCCCCCCCACTCCCCACCTCCTCCACTCCCCACCTCCCCATTCCACCTCCCCCATTCCCACCTCCCCCACTCCCACCTCCCCCACTCCCCACCTCCCCACCTCCCCCCATCCACTCCCCCCTCTCACCCCACCACTTTCCACTTTCCTCGTCACCACTCCCTCCCCCCCATCCCTCCCCCCTAGTCCCTACCTCCCCCCCCACTCCCCCCTCCCTCCCCCCACTCCCCACCTCCCACCCCCCCCCACCCCTCCCTCCCCCCCACTCCCCACCTCTTCCACTCCCCACCTCCCCCACTCCCACCTCCCCACTCCCCACCTCCCCCCTCCCACCCATCCACCTCCCCACCTCTCACCCCCCACTTTCCACTTTCCTCGTCACCACTTCCCTCCCCCCCAGTCCCTCCCCCCTAGTCCCTACCTCCCCCCCCACTCCCCACCTCCCTCCCCCCACTCCCCACCTCCCACCCCCCCCCACCTCCCTCCCCCCCACTCCCCCACCTCTTCCACTCCCCACCTCCCCCACGCCCACCTCCCCCACTCCCACCTCCCCCACTCCCACCTCCCCCACTCCCCACCTCCCCACCTCCCACCCCTCCACTCCCCACCTCCCCACCTCCCACCTCCCCCACTCCCACCTCCCCCACTCCCACCTCCCCCACTCCCACCTCCCCCACTCCCCACCTCCCCACCTCCCACCCCTCCACTCCCCACCTCCCCACTCCCACCTCCCCCACTCCCACCTCCCCCACTCCCACCTCCCCCACTCCCCACCTCCCCACCTCCCACCCCTCCACTCCCCACCTCTCACCCCACCACTTTCCACTTTCCTCTTCCCCACTCCCTCCCCCCCAGTCCCTCCCCCCTAGTCCCTACCTCCCTCCCCCCCCACTCCCCACCTCCCTCCCCCCACTCCCCACCTCCCACCCCCCAACTCCCCCCCCCCCCCACTCCACACCTCCCCCCCACTTCACACCTCCCCCCCACTCCCCACCTCCCACCCCCCAACTCCCTCCCCCCCACTTCCCTCCCCCCCACCCCCCCACCTCCCTTCCCCCCACTCCCTCCCCCCCACTCCCCACCTCCCTCCCCCCCACTTCCCTTCCCCCACTCCCCACCTCCCTCCCTCTTCGACCTCCCCTCCCCCTCGCCTCTCCCTGCCCCTCCTCACAGCTGATGTTAATCGCCGAGCCGCGCTAAACGACGCGAGCGTGACGAGCTAATGACAGATGATTATTATTCGTCAATTTGGTGATGATGGTAAATGGTGATGGATGGTGACACCTCGCCGATTGCTCGGAATGCGCGCACACACACACACACGCACGTTTACGTATCCCCCCCCCCGTCCCTTGCACACACGCTCACCGAGACTCGTACACAGGAAGATACACAAACACCCCCCCCCCCCCCGTGTAGACTGTTGGGGCGAGTGCTGCAATGAAGGCGCGCTTGAGGGGGGGTCACGGCGGTCAGAACCACGCGGAACCGCCTTTATCTTAACCGGCACCCCCCTCCTCCCCCCCAATTGCCGGTGTTTACACGTCACACAAAAGCTTCGCCTTTAATGCCGAGTCCCACTTTGGGGAAGCCCCAAAAGAACCAAGAAGAAGATGAATCCCAGGGATTTGTTCGAAAAGAACTCGGCCTCTGACGTTAGCCGTGGCCGAGGAATGGAGCGCGGTTTCACGCGGTTCGGAGCGCGCGGTAGCGCCGCCAACCACGCCGCCGCCGCTTCAAGAAGAAAGATCCTCTTCTTTGGTTCGTTCGGTAAAGTCACGTAGATAGAAAAGAATAAAATTAAAAATATAAAAATTCATAAAAACCACGACGGTGTTTTGTTTCACCGCCTGATGACGACCGCTTGTGTTGCGATCGAAACGTCGTGAGTTTTTGTTTTAGATTTTTTTATTTTTTTATTTTTTTATTTTTTATTTTATTATTTTCTACCGACGTGACTTTACCGAAAGAACCAAAGAATATGAATTTCTGCAGTCACGGAAGTATTCAGTTAAAAAGTTAAGAGAGATCCTCCCGTATTGCTTTGAACAGGCTGTTGGGGCAAGTCGATGTTCGCGAGCACCCGTAAAGGTCGGCAACACCACGCCCGGCCGCCTTTGTCTCCCCAATGCTGATCGACCGAGGTTCTCGCCTCCGCACTCACACGCAACCACGCTCGCGGGCGAGCACGGTAGATGTCTGCATTACGGATTTCTTTCGCACCCTACGTAGACAACCGTGCAAATCGTCTGGGGTGGGGCGGGGGGCACTGCAGCGTCAAAGCCCAATCAATGGAGCGACTCATTCACTCTTTATATATACAAAAGGGAAATGTGTGATTATGTGTCTGTTCAAAATGTTTAGCATACTTCCCGACATGCAACAAACTTGAAATTTGCCATGTGGGTACTTTCCAGACTGTACACCACGCAAAAATTATAAAAATACACTTTTGTATATTTTTTTTTTGGGGGGGGGGGGGCGCAATAATGGATATATTTTGCACGGCAAGTGAGCGGTGACGTCACATCTGTGATGTCACCCGCATGCGGCAGTGTGCCTGCTGATGTCACACATCTACCCCCACCCCACCCTCCGCGTCGGCCGTGCATCAATCTAAGACAAGAATCCAAGTCCCGGGCGAAGCCGGGCAGTATAAAGCTAGTTAAAATATATATCTCTTGGTGTGTGGTGGTAACAATATCAGATTCCACGCAGGCTAAAAAGTAAGGGGAATGCGTCGTTTAGTATCATGCGTATATATATTTGTTGTAGGCCCATATCCTTTGCACTGCATTTTAAAAAAAGATGATTATAATTTTCTACCTCGCGGTATACTCTATTTAAAATCGTTTGCAACCACGTGATATATATATATATAATGCATGTCACGTGGGCTATAGCGAGGGATGTGATGTGTACTGCAATTCCACATTTGGGTTTTAACCACTTCACTGATGTGGATCTGTTCTTTGGTTCTTTCGGTAAAGTCACGTATAAAGATAAAATAATAAATTAAATAATAGCATACTACGACGTTTCGATTGCAACACAAGCAATCATCATCAGGTATAAAATAAATAGCAACACAAATCTAACCAGAAAACTATAGACAGACATATAAGCAGACAGATATCTCTCTGCCTGTGTCCTCTCTTTGGAATTTTCACACTTAAATTCTAACTTAGCAATCTTTGAAATACGTAATCAACCAGACTATGCGTTAATTGTGTGTTGACCGACTCTCTGTGTTGCATTACATTACATTTCGATATTTTGCTAGGTTATTTAATTTTAGTGTGTCTTTCTCCTAATTTTCAAGCTTGTGTACCGTACCACATCATCGTCCACTCATGAACATGCTATTTTTTTCTCTGCCCCCTCCCTCTCTCTGCCCCCGCCCCCTCTCTATATTTAAGGCCTCGTCACAGAAACGATCTTTCTCTTTGTGCCGATACGTGTTCTCTCTATCTGTGTATCTTTGTGATATCTGTCTGCTTATATGTCTGTCTATAGTTTTCTGGTTAGATTTGTGTTGCTATTTATTTTATACCTGATGATGATTGCTTGTGTTGCAATCGAAACGTCGTAGTATGCTATTATTTAATTTATTATTTTATCTTTATACGTGACTTTACCGAAAGAACCAAAGAACAATTCCTGCAGTCACGAAAGCTCCAAAATTAAGATTGATGTGGATCTGTGGATCCATGGATCCATGGCAGAATCGCACAATGCAAATGCGGACCCGGGCGCCCTGAAATTGATTGGCGCCCATCTGAAAGAAGTACAAGGTGCCACCACCACCACCTTCCATCAAACCGCACACCAACCAGTGCAATGTTGGGAGAAGGGTCATCCAGCAGTGGATGGGAAAAAAAGTTGTAACATTGCAATAATAACAAATAAAAACCGTGTCTCGCTATAAAATGACAAGGTATGATTTATTTTTGAAAGGTAATTTTGAAGAAAGTGACACTTCAATCGTCGACTTGTTCTTCCGGCCAATTTTGTGAGCGTCTGAGCGACCCCTCCCAGCTTGTCTTGGGCGAGTTCACGCGAGGCTACATTCAGAACGTCTCCGTATATCGGGTCCGTGGTTCAATAAGAGACGGATCTGCTTAACACGTATAGCCTTTCTCGACCATTATTATCCATAATAATATCTAACCCAAAAAAAACCTACATTAAACCGACGGGTTACCGTGACGGATCGTCACAGGAATGCACCGCTTCGCGTCCACATCACACAATCGCTGGCGATGGGCAACGCTCGCACGAGTCACGAACACGACGCGCATGAACGTATAATTAAATAATTTATTACCGATACGTTGAAAACGGTGACCCTTTAAAAAGTTGCTTCGCATGCATTCCGCTGACCACCGAGAGCGCGGGAGCCCCCTCCCCATCTCCAACTCGTGTGCCCCCCCCTCCCCATCTCCAACTCGTGTGCTTTGTACGGGGGGGTGGGGGGGTACAAAATGAAACCGCGACGCAGGTTTGCACGGTCGTGTGCGCTGCGCAACGCCCGCGACCGATGGCGACTGAGTGCACGTGTTTAATTAATCTCGGGGACACGGGTCCATCATTAACACGAAGCCGAGAGCTTTCGCATTCGTTCGGACATCAAACACCCTGCCCCTTAGATCTGGGCCAATTAAATAAAAATAGCTCGGTGAAGGCAACGCTCAGCAGAGCGGGGGTGGGGGGGGGATATCTTGCTGGAGCCGATTACGCGGTGCGCGCGTAACAGCGCCCCTTGTTGCAAATCCACCGCTAGATGTGCGCCAAGCCGCTGCGAGTCGTGGGAGTTGCTTGACCCACAGTCAGCCGAGGATGGCGAAGGCTGTGGAGCGCATCGACGTAGGAGCATAGTACAGCACAACAAGTGATTTTTGCCACACTGCTGCCCGTTGCCCAAAGCGTAGCCCCGTCGTGATCCCACCTTTTGTTGGAGTAATTTTACGGAATAGGTGTTTCGCTAATTGTATAGAGCTGAGTTTTTGTTAACACCTGATTATGCTGGATGTAATGTCCAGCGAAACGTACACAAGTGTCCAAAAATTGCTTGCTTTTAAACACTATACGCTTTGGTAAAAATCCAAATAATTTGGCGGCATGTTTGGCCACGCGACAACTTTATTTGATAAAGGCTTTATCGAATGGTGGAGGTTTATCGTAAAACAAAACATGATCTAACCCAAAATAAACGAAGTGTGCATGGGGTGTTTTCTCTGTATGCATAGAAACGTGTCAATCGCGTACTTAACACACAGGGACGATCACTGAGCGTGCGCGGTGCATGATACTTCCCGTACGGCAACTCTCATTCCGAACACGAGCGCGCAATCACAGGAGCAACGCGTGTGGGAGCGGGGTCGTGATTTTCGTGGTCGGTTCGCACCGGCAAGGTTCATCAGTTCACTTCACTTGCAGTTCTTTCACAAAGACAAAGATCCCCCGTATAGCCTTAACAGACTGTAGGGGCAAGTGCTGTTAGCGAGCACCTATGAAGGCCGGAACGGTACACGAACGAGGGGGTGGGTGGCCAGCACCACGCCCGACCGCCTTTGTCTCCCCAGTGCCGATGTTTACACACCGCACCAGGTACTCATTTAAGGCTGAGTCGACCTAGGGGAGGCCCAGGACCGGTTCAGATAATCGTCACTGGTGTTAGCCGTGAGCGGGAATCGAACCCGGGTCGCCAGGTTCATAGCGCAGCACGCTAACCGCTACACTACCGCTCCCCAGTTCTTTCACACACACACATACATTTTACATACGAGGGGCTGTTCAGTCGTGTAAATCTTGCCAACGACGCCACGAGGTCAATAATACATATATATACACTAACACTTTCTATCACAGTTTGTGCATTTAAAGACCAAAGTAAGAACTCATTCTCTATATTAAACAAAAAAAGCCTATGGAGCGGCTGTCCTGCTCGTTTGCTCGACAGTCAGTGTGTCCTGCTGCTGCTGTTGTTGAGGTCCCCTGCCTGCGAATCGGTTCACGTGGATGGGGATAGGCACCACGATCTTGGGGTTTCGCGTCGGCTCCCCGCTCCGGGACGCGCCGTTGCCCGCCTTGACGCGCTTCCACTTGGCGCGCCGGTTCTGGAACCAAATCTTCACCTGCACCTCGCTGAGACGCAGCGCCGCCGCGATCTGCGAGCGCTCGGACAGGGAGAGGTACTTCTTGCTCAGGAACTCCTTCTCGAGCTCCAGCAGCTGCTCGCTCGTGAACGCCGTGCGTCCGCCGCCTCCTCTGCTGTTGCTGCTGCTGATGTTGTTGTTGCGGCTGCTGCTGATGGTGTTGCTGATGGTGGAGGTGTGACTTGGCTGGCAAGAGGTGCTCGGTGCCTGAGGCGCCTCCCGTAGGGGAACTGGGGCTGCGGGAGCAGGGGGCCCGGCCCCCGTGCAGCGGCGGACTGCACCCATCGCGATCAAGGCCTGCCGGGTCCGCGCGCGGTGACGCGCTGTCCGTGCTCATCTCGTCCTCGCTGCACCGATCCGCCTCGCTCTCGCAGCTCGAGTCGGCTTCACGGCACCCGCGACCTTGCGGGAAGAGAAGTCGAGAAGATGAGCGGCGACGCTTCATTGAAAACTGGGTGAGGTGAGGGAGTCACTCTCCGATTTGCAGAGACGAGGAGACACCACATGCAACGTGGGGGTTATGACGGCGTCGAAAGCCGACGGCATCTTCCAGACGCTCTACGCTAAATAAAGCATTCGACTTTGAGATCATGGAATTATTTGTCATTGTAACGAGGAGTTTGTAAGAGGAGGGTGATAGGGCAATAGGTAACGTCGATAGCTGAATGAGACACTGGGGCATATGAAAACGGACAGTTGTACAGGGAGAACAAGCAAGTCTGAAGCCTGGATTAAATGGATCGGTGTCTCGCTGTCCGTGTGGATGACTCGGAGCCATCCGTGTGGATGTCTCGGAGCTGTCCGTGTGGACGGCCAAAGTTGGAAAGTTCCTGACATCACGGCAGCAGAGGAGGAGAAGCGGACATCCAATTGACTTTGGCTTTTGGCATAGAGGACTGATACTGCTTGTAGGAGATGACGACCGTGCACGTATTTGGTTCAACTTTTTGCGTATTATTTTTGGCCTACGATAACCGCCAGACAACTTAGTTCTGAGGGCAAATTATTACCTCGGAATCTTTCACAGGAAACTGAAGTTGCTACTCGATTACGACGAGTCGCTGTTTTGGTGGCGAGCGATCAAATCGACTGCTAAAGAGGGGGCACTCGAGTCGCGATCGGCGATGAGCGCGAATGCAGCACCGCGACGCGCCTGCCGTCTCAAGTTGACGGCTGTCCGTGTCGAGTTTACGGGGGGACGCGCGCTATTACGGGCGTGCAACTCGTTGGAACACCTGTACGGTGATGATCGCAATGGTGATGACACCCCGGCCACGCCGCGCACGTTACGTCGGCATGGGTTGTGCGCCAACATTGTGGAGAAGTTAACATTGGTTGTCCTACGGGAATACTAGCCCTCGTCATAGAAATGTGGCGTTTCCACACCTGGGCTCAGGGCAAACGGGAGATGGGCACCGCTTGAACGCTTGAACTTTATGTCTAGGCACGGCATTCGCCGCACGCTCTCGGTGACTGTGAACACAAACGGTCCAGTCAGAGTGGCTGCTGTACCACATTATTAACGTACAGGAGGCTGCCCTGTATGAAATCACACCCATAAAGGCAACTTTGTGCGGCCAAAAACGATCCACGTGGCAGTGACCTATACTGGAGTGATCTTCTCTGATGTATCTACAGTTATCTGGATCAGGCCGCGTTACTCAATATCGTGTTGTTTGGCCACACTTGGCCACACGCTAGTCAGTGCTCCTTGACGAAGGCGTGTTCAAGGTCGGTTCAGATGTTCCCTCGCCACTCGTGTTAGCCGCGACCGGCAATTAAACCTAGGCCGCCGGGTTCACAGGATAGTGCGCAAACCACTGCGCCACCACTCCACCCACATCAACGCATTTCGTCAACAAGACACGTGCACACGTAAACCCTTCACCATTTGACCAGCCGTGGTTTTGTAATTGGAGAATATATTGTTCGCTGCCACCTCGGCCGGGGATGCTCGGATAGGCAAAGAACGAAAAGATTACAGGTGCGGTGCATTGTGTTGTGATGTAGCAGCGTGAGACTTGGTTCAATAAAGTGTGCACTGATTTGGCCGCGAGACACGTGACGAACCGCGAGTCTAGTAAAATCGAATGTACAGAGGATTATTTTCTTGCACAGATCGTGTGCGCGGCTTTTCTGTGTTTATTCCATTTCATGCAGCCATAGTTTAGCCGCTCCTGACGATGATCATTATAAAAAAAAAATTAACACCTGTCTCATTGTGCTTCTTCCTAGGTTAATGAAGTTTTAACGATGACGTATAAAGTGCTATTGCGGTTTCCGACTTTTATCAGGCAGCACAATCCGCGCGCGCGCGCGCGCATTCATTTCGCTATTCAAGCGTGATAGGCAGAGCTAATCACATAATTACCGCACCGAGAGAAACCACATGCAATAACGTCCTGTAGCTGATGCCCCCCCCCCCCCATATCGCGCTCGCAATTACATGGCATACGCGCGCAACCGCTTAAGTTTACGACACGCGATGATTTAAGTCGCTCATAATTGGACGGCGTTAAGATCATTAATAAGCTGTGAGGCATAATCCGCAGCAGCGCTCAGCTACGCCAGAACTCGCACGGACACACGCACACACACACACAAAAGTCCATAGCCCCGTGACATTGCACAACCACAACACGTGCGCGCGTCCTGCGCTCAAGCAGCCAAAACACCGTCTGCCTATGCCCCCCTGCTCACAGCCACAGACCTGCTGGCGAGGATAACAGCGACGTCTTGGAGCAGTGCAGGAGCGTGAGAGCCGGGAGCCGCTCCCTGCCGGATAGAGCCTCGGAGCGAGCCGGGTACGTTGGGACCCGCTCCCCGCCCGGCGAAGGCGCCTCCTTGTTGCCGCAAAAGGCGACTGCTCCCGCAGCCCCGTGCTGAATCCCGCGCGCAAACGCCGAATAGAAGCCACCTCCGGCTCCGCCGCCCAGAGCCGCGGGGAATGCGGCGGGGAGCCCCGCGTGGAGCTGTCCGTGTGCCGGCAGCACGAGGGATCCGTAGGGCGGCATGAAGAGGCCAGGATAACCCGTGTAGAGGATCTGCCCGCAGCGCGGCGGGGGGGCTCCTCCGATCAGAGACTCGATGCTGAAGGCGGTCACCATGCCGGGAGGCCGTTGCATCGTGGCGCCGCGAGCCCGACTTTCAATCTACTTACTGCACGTGGGGAGTGCAAGTGTGAGAGCTGCGTGTGAGAGAACGCGACTGTGTGTGTCAATGTGTGATCGTGGGAAAGAGTAAGAGCGCGTGTATGTGAGAGGGTGAGTGCAGCAACTGAAAGAGTGCGTAAAAGAGGGTGTATGTGTGAGAGAGTGTGTGAGTGTGTGAGTGAGTGAGTGTGTGAGAGTGTGTGAGTGAGAGAGTGTGTGAGTGAGAGAGTGTGTGAGTGTGTGAGTGAGAGATTGTGTGAGTGTGTGAGTGAGAGAGTGTGTGAGTGTGTGAGTGAGATATTGTGTGAGTGTGTGAGTGTGTGAGTGAGAGAGTGTGTGAGTGAGAGAGTGTGTGAGTGTGTGAGTGAGAGAGTGTGTGAGTGAGTGTGTGAGTGAGAGAGTGTGTGAGTGAGTGTGTGAGTGAGAGAGTGTGTGAGTGTGAGAGTGTGTGAGTGTGTGAGTGAGAGATTGTGTGAGTGAGAGAGTGTGTGAGTGTGTGAGTGAGAGAGTGTGTGAGTGAGAGAGTGTGTGAGAGAGTGTGTGAGTGAGTGAATGAGATAGTTTGTGAGTGAGTGAGAGAGTGTGTGAGTGAGTGTGTGAGTGAGTAAGATAATGTGTGAGTGAGTGAGAGAGTGTGTGTGTGAGTGAAAGAGTGTGTGAGTGAGTGAGAGAGTGTGTGAGTGAGTGTGTGTGTGAGTGAGAGAGTGTGTGAGTGAGTGAGTGTGTGAGTGAGTGAGTGTGTGAGTGAGTGTGTGAGTGTGAGAGTGTGTGAGAGAGAGAATGTGTGAGTGAGTGAGAGGGTGTGTGAGTGAGTGAGTGTGTGAGTGAGTGAGAGAGTGTGTGAGTGAGAGAGTGTGTGAGTGAGTGTGTGAGTGAGAGAGTGTGTGAGTGAGTGAGTGTGTGAGTGAGTGAGAGAGTTTGTGAGTGTGCTCTGATGGGCGCGGCGCACACACCCGATCCGCGCCGCCTCCGTTGCGCGCTCGGCGTGAATGGATGCGCGGATCGCGCTGTCGATTCGTGTTTATAGGAGGGCGAACTCCACGCTCCGTGCGCCGCTCTCACGCCGAGGCCGTCGTTCATCAAAAGCCCACGTCCCGCTGGGAAGTTTTGGTCTTTTCCTCGCCGCCGCAGGGCACGGCTCGGCTCCGTTTATCTGCGGTAACCTCCCCTCCTCGACTCGAACCACGCAGCCATTGGCTGCGGTGCCCATTCGGGGGTTTGTTTGGACACCGCCACTCCGCTGCCTTTCATTGGGCCGCCGAGATAGCCCCGGTAAATAACTTCGTGTGCTCGATGCGCGGGGAGCGGGTCGTGTCGTAGCGGTCAGCGCCGCGCTGCGCTACGAAACCCGGCGACCCGAGTTCGAGTCCCGCTCACGGCCAACAACACCAGTGACGATTCTCTGAACCGGTCCTGGGACTCCCCTAGGTCGACTCAGCCTCAAATGAGTAACCTGGTGCGATGTGTAGTAAACATCGCCACTCGGGAGACAAAGGCGGCCGGGCGTGGTGCTGGCCACCCACCCCCTCGTGTGCCGCGTCGGCCTTCATAGGTGCTCGCTGACAGCACTTGCCCCGACAGTCCGTTCAGGCTACGTTTGTGTTTTTATCTGTGTGATGGGTCCTCGCTCACAGCCACAAAAGCCTATGCAGGGTTCCTTGTGCGTGTGGGATGAGTGCGATGTGTATGGCATGCGTACTGTGTGTGTCGTATGTGTTTGTATGTGTGTAGTGTGTGCGTGTTACGTATGCAGGTGTATGCGCGTGTGATGTGTGTGCACGTGTACATGTGCGAAGACCTGTGGCAAAGCGGTTAAAGCACGAAGCTATCAACTCCGTTTTTTTCCACCACGTTCGTCTACTGAACCATGCAATCGTTATCATTGTCTATCTAAAGTTCCACTGGGCCTCGTCTAGGTCAAGTCGGCCGAAAACTAACACTTGTTGCAAGCGTGCTGCATGATGAACCAACGTGGCCTGGCGTGCGTGGTGGCTCTGGGTGCAGCAACCCAATCCGCGTCCTGTGTCGACTTCCATTCACTCGTTCATTAATAGGCGCTCACTAACAGAACTCTGTTCAGGTCCGGGGACTATGTAGCCATTTGAGACGGGGATGGGCGATGAGTTCAAGCGGCGTTGCCGCGTGGAGTGTGGCGGTGAATCCACGCTGCCCACGCTGCCCAAATCAGCCGTGAATAATATAATAATTGTGATGAATGAGGTGTGCAAAGTGGGCCGTGACTTGCAGAGAGTAATATTCAAAGCAGACGTGGCGCTCCGGCTGAAGAGAGAACACATACGGCCGCTTGTGTGTGTCTGTGTGTCACTTGTGCCTTTGTGTGTCTCTGTGTGATTGGTTTATATGCGTACCTGTGTGTGTGTGGGGGGGGGGAGTGGTTGTGTAGCGGTTAGCCCGCTGCAACGATTATTGGAACCGGTCCTGGGTCTCCCCCTAGATCGACTCGGTCTCAAATAAGTATCTGCTGCGGTGTGTAAACATCGCTACTTGGGAGACAAAGGCGGTCGGGCGTGGTGCTGGCCACCCACTCGCTCCGGTTTTCACGTGTTCGCGAACAGCGCTTGCCCCAAAAGTATGTCCAAGCCTATACAGCTTGTCTTTGTGCGTGTGCGTGGCTGCGTCTCTACCAAATGAGCCCTAATTGGTTTATTAGCAAATGTTAAAATCGATGCTAGCTATCTGGGTTGTGTAGTATATTCTATATATATGGTGTGTGCATAGCCAACACGCACGGTAATGATAAGGCGTATGTGGTTGTTGTGTCTACACATGCCCATGTCATCGAGTACACCAATCATAATGTGCCAACCTTTGTCAATGTACTTCTCGATGAAGAAAGACTTCCTCGCCGGCCGTGGCGGTCGTGCGCAATCTTTGACCAAATATATCCCCCACGATGATCATTGCGGGTTGGGAAGGGAGGAGGGGGGCGGTAGAGAGCCGAAGGATCAGTTCACGATGTCATCCGTGGCTGAGAATCGCCGCTGCTTTGAAATGTGCGCGGCTATAAAATTTTTTTTTACAAAATTCCAGCGCCCTCGTGCAACAACGCAGATGGCGGTGAACTTTGCATCAGCTTGATGATGTTCAATTTTTTACTTAAAACTTTCGTGACTGCAGGAATTCATATTATATGGTTCTTTCGGTAAAGTCACGTAGATAGAAAAAATAATAACAATACAATAATACAAATCAAGTGAATAAAAAGAAAAAAAATATATCACGAAGTTTCGATCGCAATACAAGCAATCGTCATCAGGGGATGATGTCCGGCGCGACTTTGGCGATGAATCTATAGAACCGAACTTACTGCCTGGGGATGAATCGCTGTCGCATTTCTAAATGAAGCGTACAGACGCGAACCGTCACCTCGACCAACTGGACAGCAGGCCCCGTTCATTGTCTGTGGGCATTAATGCTGACTGGGCTTCTAAAAAACGGCCGTACCTGAGCGGCTTGGGCATGCATCCCATCGCTGGCGATGGAGGCATCGGCGTGTTTTAAGACAAGAATGGGGTGAAAATAGCAATAACCAGCTACACACGCTCGTGTTTCGGGCCTTCTAGCTGCTTATCCTTAGTTTTTTCCGTAAAGTCACGTAGGTAAAAAAATACAATTATAATTAATAAAAGTAAAATAAAAATACAATAAAAATCACGACATTTCGGAGGCATCACAAGCTTCCGTCTTCAGGTGGAACCGTCACAGCACGCTTGCTGTATCAAGAAAATGAGAAATTCCAAGAGATCCGACCTTGTATATTAATTTTAATTTTTTGCATACGTGACTTTACCGAAAAAACCTAAGAATATGAATCCTTGCAGTCACGAAAGCTTCAAATCTAGAACTTCTAGCTGCTGTTCGCAAAACAACGTATAAGTGTAGTGATCCTAGACGGGGGACAACCTTCAAACCGCAATGGCCAGCGTGGCGAAGTTTGGTCAATCAATTCCCCATGACCGACACTGCATGGGGGGGGGACATGCAGCAGTGGATTGAGAAAGGGCTGTGATTTATCTATATAAGATGTGTGTATATATATTAGAAGTCTTTGTTTTGCAACGGAAAAATAACTGACTGCTGTCATTTTCATATTATTCTCACAATCTTGTATACTCGGAACATTGAAAGTAATTTGAAAATGTCTACGTGATAAAATGGGAAGACAATATGTGTCGTGAGGTTTTTTTTTACATCCTCTAAGATTTTAAGAATATTTGACGAGACAATTGCACTAATAGGGGCACAGATGGAAAAGTTACATTTTAAATTAAGCGTATGTGAGTCTTTTGTATTCGTTCCTCTCAACTATTTGGTGTCGCTATTTATTTTGATTTTTTATTAAACGTCTTACGAATGTCTTCTTCCGGCGTCGTTTTAACTTCATGCAGTATGTATTTGTTACACGGTAAATCCCGTTTAGCCAGTTCACCGCCTAGTTTCGGTGGTAACGGCTCGCGGCATCCACTAACAACAACAGAGTTATTGTTGGGGTGAAAAGAAGCCAAGTCAGCATTAATTTTAGTAGCGTGATAAAAAAAAACATTCCAGTGTACAAAAACTAAAGTATTTTTTTTATTTTACCAGGTGAGGCACACTGAGCTTTAAAGTCACGTAGGTAAAACATTTTAAATTAATAAAAATTAAATTAAACTAATTTAAAAAATCACGACGTTTCGGAAGCAACACAAGCCTCCGTCTTCAGGTGGAACCGTCACAGCCACGACAGCTGTATCAAGTAAATGAGAGATCACAAGAAATACTACCCCGTATATATAATGGTTGAGGGGGGAAGGGCCAGGAACGGCACACTTTTTTTTATTAATATGGTAAGGTGAGGCTTAAGACCAAGAGTAGACTGTATATGAATGTCGATTTTTAATTATAGCTCAACGAAGTTGCTTATCATGTGGACTATTATAGCAGCCAAATACTCTAAACGCGTGATGCTGATTCTAAATGTGGAGGGAAAACTGGAGGACCCGGAGAAAAGCCCAAGCGACTACGGGGGAGAACATGCATACTCCAAATATACAGCAGGCATCGTCAGGGCCTGGGACCGAACCCACGACCTCCCTGTATACCAGGCGAGGTAGTTAACATCTCCTAGCCAACGTGGCGCCCATGCACGTCTAATCCAAATCGCACTCCTGTTACCAGGCTGCACAAGTTCGGCGCCAACTCTTTATTATCGCGAATGGCACCGGGTTTGCGGGCTCCTTTTGTTTGATTTCGGTTTTCGGTTACATTGTGTTGTGTTTATTTTTTTCGCCACAGGATTCTTCCGTCGATTTTCCCCAGGTCTCCATCTCCAAAGACCCGTAACATTTCAACCAGGAGGCTCGCTTCTGGTTCTGCATGGTTCAAGTGAATTCACTAGTCACGCCGTACAATAGCCAATGTGTAATGTTTAACATGTGATCCGTTACATTCGTTGCATTATGTTCTGCACGTTACAATATACGTGATAACCATGCGAGTGGCAGATATCCGTCTCGTGCAAAGGAGCGCTGGCATTGTGCCCTTGCGAGCGTGGTGATGTGGGCCGTGCGAATCATTTGGCGACGCTGTGTGGAGAGTGGTGCACAAGCACAATTAACAAAACAAACTACATTCGTCAATAACACTGTGGCCTTTAAAATGGTAAAACATATATATGTATGACAGGCGATGATTCGGGACATGGCCCTTCAACACATTTAGAAACATGCGTTTAGACTATTTAGATTGTTTTGTTCTTAGAAATGTCCCCATGATAAGCCACTTTGTGGAGCTATCATTTGTGGCCAGGTCGCTTTGTAAAAATAAGTTAACACCTCAGTGGGCATTGTCTTGGAGGAGGGGGATGGTTTAGTTGTATCTGTATGTGTTTGTGTGATTTGTTTACCTTGCTTGTACTTTGCACTATTATCGTGTGTTTGTACTGTTTGTTGTTGTAATGCTCTTACCTGCCCCGACTGAACATCTGTGAAAAAGAGCTTTATAGCTCATCGGATTCCTCCTGCAGTATAAATAAACATTCTTATTCCGAAGAAGGGCCATTGTGCCCTAAACGTCACTTATTTTATATAAATATTTGTCAATTTTTAGGACGGTGTGTATTGACGGATTCGTGCCGAGTTGTGTGGTTCGCGTGAGCGTGGTGTCCGCGTGGATGGGGCGCGCTTCGCTACGCGCGCACTGCACACGTGCGCGTACCGTGAACTGCGCAATCAATCCATTTAAAGGGCACTGCACTCGTTCTCCGCAAAATGTATGGGTTTCTGTGTGTGTTTTTGTTTGTTTCTTGCTACCGTGCTCACGCACCGCCGATCTCCCTTGTTCAACAACCGTGGCAGCTGGCTAAGCGGGGATCATCTGCGCAACAAATCGAATCTCACACGCACACGCATCGCACACTTCCACCACGCATCAGCGTGGCAGATGAACTCCCGCGCGTCACTGCTTTCTTTGCTGCAGCAGCAGCAGCTTTGCACCATCCACGCGTCTCCGTCTCCACTCGCTCGCTGACTGTGAGTCGGAGCCGAATCCGAGCCGGCCCGTTCCCGGGGTGACCGCGCAGAATAGCGGGACTCGCTGACGGACGCGGCCAAGCCCCGGCGCGCATCGGAGTTGGGGCGAGTAAGCCGATTAGTGCCTGTCGATATCTAAATTATCCCGGTCTGTGCCGGTGACGGGACAGGAACTACGGACTCTTGCCTTCTAAAGGATTAAAGCCATGGTTTTGAGAGGAGGGGGGGGGGAGTTGTCATGGGGGAGGTTGAGGTTTCGGAAACGCGGTGCGGGGGGGGCAAAGTCGTGATGTTCGTGACAGAAGTCACGGGCTGATGCGAGTTGGAAGGGCCTCCCTCTTAATCTCGGCGATGTGGCGTGATGAACAACAACTGATGTTGGTGACACTGCGTTTGCAGGGCAGCATGAGCTGACATCGCATAGCATCGGACACATGTAAATATCACTGCCACGGAAGGAAAACGTATATATATAACAGGAGGCGTTTCGGGAAACGGCCCTCCTCTCACCTACGAAGAGGAGCTATTGCCCGATATAAACAAAAATAAAACTAAACATTTTGTTTTTTCTTGATCAAACCCGATTTAAGAGCTTCTTGGCCCACATGGTACTTCAAAACAGACTAAATAAGTAAATTGCCATGCCTAGGTGGCTAACGTGGCCCTGTTAACTCCTGTATTTGCGAGCATCACTCCACCATTACTAATGGGTTGTTTAGCATAGGCATATTTTATTTTTTCTAGATTTGAAGTTTTCGTGACTGCAAGGATTCGTACTCTTTGTTTTTTTCGGTAAAGTCACGTAGGTAAAAAATGAAATAAATGAAAACAACTCAATTAAATCACGACGTTTCGGGCGCAACACAAGCGTCCTTCTTCAGGTGGGGACAACGTAGCGAAAGCACAACCGCTTTTACCTACGTGACTTTACCGATAAAACCAAAGAGTATATTTAACTTTTCGTGAATATTTCTTTACGCCTAAAACCAAATAACGCGAGATCTCGGAAGCTCATCCTGGATCGGTTGCTATGGGCTGCTGCGTGGTTACGTGGCGTGCGGCAGAGGTCAATTTGCAGCGACATATCCGTTACATTCTTTGCTTCAACGTCTCCGCTCACCGCCTTTATCAACCGGCACTCACCAGCGTGGTGAAGTATGGCCATTTTTCGATTTAAAGCTTTCGTGACTGCAGGGATTCATCTTCTTGGTTCTTTCGGTAAAGTCACGTAGCAGGGAAATAATAAAATAATAAAAATAAAACATAATAAAATACAATTCTCACGACGTTTCGGCCACAACGCAAGCAGCCGTCCTTCAGACGCTGTCTTTCCGACAGACCTGTTCTTCACCTGAGGACGGCTGCTTGCGTTGTGGCCGAAACGTCGTGAGAATTATTTTATAATGTTTAATTTTTATTATTTTATTATGTTTTATTTTTATTATTTTATTATATCCCTTCTACGTGACTTTACCGAAAGAACCAAAAAGTATGGCCATGTCGCTTCCGCGAGCTGCGCGGCGTGACGAGTTCCTCGTTCAGCATTTGGTTCACATTAGGGCTGTATTGTACATTGATCGACATTTTTCTTAGCTCACCAACCCAACTGCCACCTCCTTTCTCTCGCTGCAAAAGGTCCATTCCGCATCACTTCCTTTCGAACACAGCCATTGTGCTCCCACGAACTCCCTTCGATCAATAGGTATATCTCCATGCGATACCGTATACTTGTAGTCTTCACATGCTACCAGGTATAAATTTGAAGCTGAGTCGACCTAGGGGAGGCCCGGGACGGGTACAGAAAACTGACACGTTTTATGGGAGCTCAACCCACTCGAACTACTGAACAGTCGTTTTAAAAAAAAAAAACGGCTTCGTAGCTCATCGGATTTCTCCAGGATAAATAAAGATACTCTTAGGCTTTTTCGGTGAAGTCACGTAGGTAAAAAATAAAAATAATAATAGAAATAAAATAATAATAAATCAATGATATCAAACAATTTTTTATTTTATTTCTATTATTTTTTGCAGTCACAAAAGCTTCAAATCTAGAATAAATAAAGATGTTGATTTCGAAGACTCGCTTCGTCTCTCCCCGTTCCACTGGGACGGACGTTCAGTGCGACCCCGCGGTGTTAAACATCAGTGAGGTGGGGGGGGAGTGGTGGCGACTGATGACAAACAAACACGTCGAGATGACCGTGCGCCTGCTGGAATGAACTCCCCCCCCCCCCCCCCGTAAAGTCGCGCGTTTACAAAACACACGCGCGGATCCGCTTACAGCCGCCTCCAACAGCAGCACGAGTGAGGCTCTGACACCAACCAGCCAGACCGGGTCCCCCTCCCCCCCCTACACACACACACCTCATGCCATATACACTGAGATCTTTTTTACCAGTGGCAAAATATAGTTAGTAGGTCTTTTTGCCACTGGTAAAAGAGATCTCAAATAATTACCCCGAGCTCTCAATACTCTGATATTGCAGTGTGTTTGAGTTGTACGCCTTCTGGTGTCATCTGGTCCAACACCATTGGGGACTAGGCTCTAAAGAAAGCCGTCTCGGGTGTGGACCAATCAACTTCAAGGACAGTGCATATTATTATCTTGATCAGAGTTGCTTCTTTTTGTTTGCTTTTTTGACTACTTGTGTTGTGGTTATTGCAAACATGATGCCTTGAATAAAGGTGTCAGTTTTGTACCAGTTTAAAAGGGTGAAGACCTACTACCTCATGCCATGTCGAGGTACAACCCTGCTGCCATTGATTGCTCACGCCATCGCTGGTCGAGGGGCCTCCACTAGAGGGAGCTCTCAAGGGTGTTTGGCCTACTCTTCCACGCTGGCCCACGGACGCCTTAAATTTCGATTTAAAGCTTTCGTGACTGCAGGAATTCATCTTCTTGGTTCTTTCGGTAAAGTCACGTAGAATGGAAATTATAAAATAATAAAACTAAAACAAAATAATTATCACGACGTTTCGGCCACAACGCAAGCAGCCGTCCTCAGACAGGCCTGTTCTTCACCTGAGGACGGCTGCTTGCGTTGTGGCCGAAACGTCGTGAGAATTATTCTATGTTTTATTTTTATTATTTTATTATTTCCATTCTACGTGACACAGACGCCTTGTGAACTCGTGAGAGATTGGAGCGCTCACAACTTTACCCCGCCGCACGCTCACGCCACCTGCCGATCCGCTAACTGTGGTTGCTGCCCGTCAATGACCCAAGCACCATTTGTCTCAAGCTGCGGGCCTCTGTGGATTGCAAGCGGCAGTGTGTGCCCATGTCCTTACTCATCATCCCACGGTGGCTTCGCGAACGTTAATCTAACCAGCGCTTTAATGTACAGCTTCTGTGCAGAGCGACGGGAAATCCACCACCACCCACCCATCAACGAATAAGGGAGAGAGCAAAATTGGTAATACAAAATAATAATTATCGACTTTTCGTATATGCCTACCACCGGCGTAACGTCAATTGCCGTGCAGGTGGATACTTCCAAGCGGGTCCCATCTCCGTGTGATCCACACACCCCGATCGACTCTTCATAAGCCACTTCGTTGAGCAAGTATTGGTGACCAGGTGGCGTCTGAGAAAGACGCTCATAGCTGCTCAGTGGACTGATTTGTTTACCTTTACGATACTCTACACTCCTCTCGTGTTTTGTATAATCTGTTGTAAGTCGAACGCGTAGAAGGCTTTTGCGACCAATAGCATCCATAATATAAATATTTAAATGTGTCGTTAAACAACATTTATAATCTTCATTAGGCGACTGATGACAAACAAACACGTCAAGCCAAATCTGGCTGTCGCCTGATGAAGCTAGTTGTAATTACTGGCGAAACGTCGTACTCAGATTGTAAATGTTGTCGCCTGGCTCTCCAACACACCGATGTGCTGTACTAGTGACGAATTGGCCACGTTCTGTTTACGTGACAACCCTTACTAGTTGGCTGTGTTGGGTGGTGGTGGGTTTTACGACACATTTACGCGATCTAAGCCAAATACAACTCTTATGGATGTTGTTGTAACTTTTTGACCCGCCCCTCCTGGACATCTGTGATTCTGATTCTCTTAATAAGAGCATCATCCCAGCTCGCGCGGTTTAGACGTGTTTCCATTCTACTTCGTTTTACGCACCTTACGGCAGGGAGTGATCTTTCAATTGGTAATCCTCGTCATTAGTTGAATATGGTAATCTTCTATTCTTTGGGTCTTTCGGTAAAGTCACGTAGATAGAAAAAATAATAATAAAATCATAAAAATATGAATTCCTGCAGTCACGAATGCTTTAAGTCAATGGTAATCTTCATCATCTTTAATGTGGTAATCGTCATCAACGGTGTCCATCAGACAAAATCATTTACTCAGACCAACGCGATAAAAAAAAACTGTGCTAAACCCGTCAGCTGTGCGAGGTTCCTCGAACAAACTGCACCGGAGTAGATAATTAATGCATCGTCTGATCTTCGCCGTGGTTTCAACACGTGCGCGCCCCTTGTAGAACGTCGGCCTGTAGCTGTATTTACGCCGGAGGTATAGCGCGCCCTCTGCTGCGCTCTGGCTGAATTGAGGTTTTAAAAAATGTAATTCCCCTTGCCTGGGTAAACTTCAAACGGAGGTATTTGCGGCCACGATATTTCCGAGTTCAATACCCGAGGAAGCTCACAGCGGTTTGAGCGAATCGTCGAATGTTGATGTTGAATTTGGTAATAGTCTTGGCCAACGTTGAAATTTTCTTGGTCAGAAGTTGGTCAATACATTGGCACGTATAAATCAAGTTTTTGTGAAGAATAAATGACAAGGATATTGGCATATTGGTTTACAACTACGAAATACCACTTTTCGTATAGAAATAAGAGGTTCAGGTTAGATGGTTGGCAGTACAGCAAGCAGGTTACCGGCCTCTGACGTGTGGGCAGATTTTGAGTGTCTGCTCTATCCGAGTGCTGTGGTGTCTCTCCAGCCCTTGAAGCAACTCAAATATGAAGGGAAAAAAATGGTCAAACATCCCAAATCGCAGAGCCCTTGAGAAACTGCATTGAGCCTCATTCTCTTTCATCTCCGATTAGCACGGTTGGTCACCCACGGTGCGAAAGAAGTTCAACAACATTTCAGATTTCACCATTGGAACCTCATTTGTCAGTAGCAAAATATGATAATTGTTTTTTTACCCTTTTATCTGGCAACAAAACTGACACCTTTTTTTTACAGGGAGTCATGTTTGCATTGACCACAATACCTGCAGTAAATTTCAAGGACAGTGCCTACATTATCAGAGTTATGTTTTTTGTTTGCATTCCGACTGCAGGTATTGTGGTCAATGCAAACATGACTCCTTGTAAAAAAGAGGTTTCAGTTTTGTTGCCAGATTAAAGGGTAAAAACCCAATTATCATTTCAGATTGGATTTCAAGCGCTCCCCGCTGATTGAGGTACACCGTGAAGGCGTTACCAATCACGAAGAATAAAACCCTTCGAGACGATTGGAAATCCGGATGACCATTTTCGATAGGTTTATGCAAGAAAACCTCTTTATTGTGCGGAAAAAAACACGTTTTAAACACAATTAAAAAGAGATACAATCAGTCTCCAATCAACTGATTATTTAATAAAGGAAACACGTAAAAACAATACATATCAACTGCAAAAACTAATATTCTTGGGTCTTTCGGTAAAGTCACGTAGATAGGTTCAAAGAAAATAACAAAAAATAACAAAAAACTACGACGTTTCGATCGAAACCTCCTCTTCCTGATGATAAACGCTTGTGTTGCGATTGAAACGTCGTGGTTTGTCGTTCTTTTCTTTGAACCTATCTACGTGACTTTACCGAAAGACCCAAAAAATGTGAATTCCTGCAGTCACGAAAGCTTTAAGTGCAAAAACTAATTAAAATGACTCCCGCAAATAAATGCCCCTGCGTGTAAAACTAATTCTAATAAAGAGACACCTCTCATGTGTGAGGCTGCCACCCGCGGATACAGAGCCAATGCTATTTGTAATGCTCGTTAATGAATCACTCGCACAAGTTGTGCCACTTAGTCACCAACACGAAGAAGTGCTTCTCGCGAAGAACGTTATCTGTGTAAAATGTACAGCTCGTGGGGGTCAATTATTATGATGATCAATTTACCGACACAACCGGTAGAGACAGCTGTGGAACGCGTGGCGGACGCGAATGAATGCCTGTTCCTGCGTTACATGATGAGACCTCCTTTGCCAGTAGCAAGATATAGTAATACGTTTTAACCCTTTTATCTGGCACCAAAACTGACACCTTTATACAAGGGATCATGTTTGCATTGACCACAACACAAGCAGTCAAAATGCAAACAAAAAGAAACAACTCTGATAATGATATGTAACTGTCCTTGAAATTGATTGGTCCACACCCGAGCCGGCTTTTCTTAGAGCCTAGTCTCCACTGGTGTTGGACCAGATGACGCCAAAAGGCGTACAACTCAAATATAAAGGTGGCAGTTTTGGTGCCAGACAAAAAGGGTAAAAACCTATTACTACTACTGTCCTGCGTTAATTAACAACACACGTGGATCATGGGACCTCCTTTGCCAGTACCAAAATATGATAATAGGGGTTTTCCCTTTTTTCTGGCAACAAAACAGGTGTTGAGATGTTAAAACACCAAGCTGAAACCTTTTACAAGGAATCATGTCTGCATTCACCACAATGCTTGTGGTCAAAATGCAAACAAAAAACATACTCTGATAATAATAAATGTATTGTCCTTGAAACTGATTGGTCCACACCAGCTTTTCTTTTGAGCCTCGTCTCAAACGGTGTTAGACCAGAGGACGCCAAAAGGCGTCGACTTTATCCTCTTCCTCCTCGTCGCTCACCCCCTCCCCGAGCATCGCCCCTCCACCACTACCTGCCTACAGGTACAGACCTGGCCTGCTCGCCTGCCCAGGATAAGCACCGTATCATCTTGGGAGACAGTACATGTACTGTGATTTTTTTGTGTGTGTTTACAGCCATAAATCGGCTGCTGTATGAATGTCTCCCCACGCCGTGTCGTGCATGGAAATTCTTTGACCATACTTCACCTCGCCGGTACGTACTTGTTGGTAAATTAGGCGCCCAGGACATGTTGAACTATTACTCGCCACTGATGTTAGCCGTGACTGGGAATTTAACTTAGGGGGTCGGGTTCACCGCTTTACCCGAGTTGTCTTTAATTGCCAGTATGGTTAATTGCGTCTGTCTTCAACAAAGTCCTATATATATACCGAATGTATGTATCATTAGTCATTAAACACATTCCTGCGGAGGGAGCTGGTAGGAACGTTGGGTTGCTCGGTCAATGGCCAGGGTCAACGGCGGCGTGGTGTATTCCGCAAATATGCCCGACTGTGGGGGCGGGCACAAGCCGGCGTGAGTAGGTTAAACGTTGAGTTTTATAAGGGCACCACGGGGTGACCAGCCCCTCCCCACCCAGCCCCACCCCTCCCACCCCTCACCCAGCCCCATCCTCCCCACCCAGCCCCTCCCCACCCTCCCCACCCAGCCCCTCCCCACCCTCCCCACCCAGCCCCACCCCTCCCATTTTTGGATGCACGACGGACGGACGGACTCAATAATCCCCTGTGGGCTGGTGGAACCCGGTGGTTCCTACCAGTATTAGTCATCAATTTCATCCTTAATCAGCAGGAACATCTCGGCGTCATCAGTAGTCATGATCTATCCGCTGCTGGTGTAAGGCCTCTTCCACACCATCGCCATCTCTGACGGTGATGTGACGCGCTATTGATTGTAAGCATAATTGTTTTCCAAGTCGCAGCCTCGTAGAATAGTTCAGTTTATAGAGGCTAGAGCCGTCCCTTAAAACCACGAGCGTCTACACGAGGCAAAATCGGGCAGCTTGCGCACACAGCCAATGGCGAAGCCAGGATTTTCAGATAGGCGGGGAACCCCTCCAGTAATGAGAAATGATAGAGGAGTTGTTAGTAAGTAAGGACGCGTGTGCGGCGATGGCGCAGTCATCGATCGAGGTTCGAATTCGAACCGCGTTGTGTGATCGGCATCGCGCTCGCTGAAGGTGAATGAATGCCTTCAGGGAAGTCGTGCACTGTATACGCAACTGCACACAATTCTGAGTCACTTATAACTGATTTGTCGTTACTTATTGCCAATTATGGACTCCGACTATTGTCCTATCATCTCATAGAGTTCCTGGCACGTAATAATATGCTACACAGTGACAGTGGGGGTCGCAAAATGCCGATTTGTTACAAATAAACCCCAATGATCCGATCGAAATTAGGGATTTCGATCGGATCATTGGGGGGGCCCGTGCCAGCCCCCGCCCCCCGACTGGCTCCGCCAGTGCACACAGCTTATCGCCTATTTACATTCGAACGGCTATATAAGTAACATTGTGCTCTTGTAGTTAGTCGAGAGATGACGAGACATCATTTTCAATCCCTTCAGTGAGCAGAGCGCCGTGTCATGGAACATGTCGCTGTGGATCCACCGGTGGAGTCGTTTCAGCCCTGGATTCTCACTCAATGTTTTCGGGGTCGCTGGCAGACAATGGCTGGTTCAAGTTCATGTATTAGGTATAGCCCTGTGAGCCATTCGGCTCTTGAATCTGGTGCAACCGCAACAAACAAAAAACAAAAACATTAACAAAAAACATCTTAAAGTGACTATGTGACTGAGTGCAAACAGAAAATCCAAGAAAAGACAGCAAAAAATTCCAGAAAAAAAGCACCATACACCAACGCTGTGTGCACAAATCCCAGTGGGATGCAAGTCAAACAACCAACAACAACCACAAGACAACTTACATTAAGGTCATCAGTCTAACTCTGTACTACAACAAACAAACATGGCTAAACCAATACACTTTTCGAAATCACCAGCAGGTGACTATCGGCCCCAGCCAAACTGGACGTGGTGCGGCATGATCGGAAATATTTTTCGAGTCGGGAAAATGAATTCCTGGCATGGTCTCGTCGCCCCCAACACGAGACGGCGCTGTGCCGCGCCGGATCGCCATGCTAAAGCTGCTGCTGCTGCTTTTCCACGCTGAAGAGGTCTCCACCGCCACCACCACCACCCTTTCCCCTTCTAGTGTACGTAACCCATGGGCTCCAGCAGCAAGTAACTCTGCAACCTGGGGGGCAGCGGGAGCTGCGGGACGACTTCGGCGCAGCGTGCGTCCAGGTACGAGCGCAGGGCGCAGCGAGCCAGGTGCTGCAGGGCACGCGGTGCCCCCTGCAGCGCGAACACGGAGTCGTAGAAGGCGGCGTGTCTCTGCGGGCAGAGCGGCGACGGAGGGGAGACCGGCAGGAGGACACCGGGAACAGCGCGGGTGAGCGTACAAGTTCATGTATTAGGTATAGCCCTGTGAGCCATTCGGCTCTTGAATCGGGTGGAACCGCAACAAATTAAAAGCAAAAACATGAACAAAAAACATCTTAAAGTGACTATGTGACTGAGTGCAAACAGAAAATCCAAGAAAAGATGGCAAAATATTGCAGAAAAAACACCGTACACCAACGCTGTGTGCAAACATCCCAGTGGGATTCAAGTCAAACAACCAACAACAACCACAAGACAACTTTGATTAAGGCCATCAGTCTAACTCTGTACTACAACAAACAAACGTGGCTAAACCAATACACTTTTCGAAATCACCAAAATAAAGCCATGAAAGCAAGTACGGCTCTTTTGTCAGTGAGCTGCCAGGTGAGGGCCTCTATTCACGGAGCCCCTGAGGAGGAGGGGGGGGGGGTCCCGTGAGCCTCGTGTAATAATAACGCCCCCCCCCCTTTCCATTTCAGCGAGCGCAGATGCTTAGAGGAGAGTGTGGACGGAGATAGCGCAGTGCCCTTGCCGCGGGGATACAGGAGGCGCAGGCGGTCGTGGTTGCAGTGTGGGGAACCCTGTCTCCTGCGGTGTAGGGGTAGGCGCTTGACATCACGGAGAGATGGCGATTCATCTTCTTGGTTCTTTCGGTAAAGTCACGTAGAATGGAAATAATAAAATAATAAAATAAAACATAATAAAATAATTCTCAGACTCTGTTTCCTCGACAGACCTGTTCTCCACCTGAGGACGGCTACTTGCTTTGTGGCCAAAACGTCGTGAGAATTATTTTATTATGTTTTATTTGTATTATTTTATTATTTCCAATCTACGTGACTTTACCGAAAGAACCAAGAAGATGAATCCCTGCAGTCACGAAAGCTTTAAATCGTAAAAAAAAATATTGATTTAGCTGATGTTGATGACACAGCCTCCACTCGTGTTTACAGATTTTTTACGATCTATTTCCGTGCCGTGT
Source organism: Lethenteron reissneri (assembly GCF_015708825.2). Classification (NCBI taxonomy): domain Eukaryota; kingdom Metazoa; phylum Chordata; class Hyperoartia; order Petromyzontiformes; family Petromyzontidae; genus Lethenteron; species Lethenteron reissneri. Next base: position 3,121,832 of record NC_083799.1, read on the forward strand.
AAACATGTTGTGAAGGAGGCTGCGCTCGTTCTCTGTCGATGGGACGTTTCTCAGAAGAGCGAGAAAAGCAGACGTCTTTTTAGGCGCGGACTAAATTCGGATTGGCACTCGTGCCGGGACGTGTGATTTACTGCGCGGATTCATTCACTTTGCCAATGCGACATTCTTGTGAAACGCTTGTTTTGACAGGAAGCTAAAGCTGGCAGCTTGTATGACATCCGATCCCACGTGGTTTGCTCGTCATGTGTGTGTATTGTACCTTGCATTGCAGAGTCACGTCGAGGTGAAGATGCGTGATTTTAAGAGAATCTGTGAACCGGTAGAGCCTCATACCGCGTGAGAGATCCACTAACGAGAGTCCCTTCAACACCAGACTTCCATCGTGGAGACTCAAAGTCGTAAATGAACCTCCGACCACCACGACGAGGCGAATCGAGGTCACGGTCATGGCATCGTACAATGTTACTCGCATGTGCTGTAGACCTGATTCCAAATCGACCCAGTACAGCTGCCGTCGGAACCCGGCCCGTACCCTGCAAAGCACGGTTCACGAATCGAGCCAGCATCCTTCCCCAATGGCAATGGAAACGCGGCGCATACTCACACGTTTTTTTTGGTTAGGCATCGAACAGATGCACTTCCGCGGCCATCTGGAACGTTCTTCCTTCCGCTATTAGGAAGCCACTGGAGATATGCACTTTTAAATCATCCAGATTGAAAACGAATTTATTGAGAACTGCATTTTTGTGTTAAGTTTGTCCTTTCCAAGCACCTCCGATTAGCACGGCCGGCTACGTGCGATGCAAAAGACGTTTAACATTCATAGCGTACGCACATACGCACGTCTATGGGTATCGTCTCCGCGGTAACCCCACCTGGTAGGTGTCGTCTGGGATGGCCTGCCTCCACGCGGGCGTGATCTTGATTCTGCCGTAGACGTTGAGCAGCACCTCCACGGTGTTCGCCGCCTCGGAGCACGACTCCAGCACCTGCACAGCAAGAAGCTCGTTCAGAGGTCGCCACGGCCGGTTGGGGCCTCGCGGCGCCACGGGGCACGGCCCCACAAGGCGACGCCACGGGACGACTCAAAGGGTCGCTTCAGTAGGCAACGTACGAATAGCATTTGCTTCACTCCACCGCTGGATAAAGGGCCTCCTCACGCGATGTGGGTTGGTGAGGGGTGCTGGATTGGTTCAGGTTCGTAGCGTAATGCCTGGGCCACTGGACCACAGTTGGTTATTTTATTTCCAAAAACATCATGCTGATTCATGTGGGTTGGTGAGAGGTGCTGGATTGGTTCAGGTTCGTAGCGTAATGCCTGGGCCACTGGACCACAGTTGGTTATTTTCTTTCCAAAAACATCATGCTGATTCATGTGGGTTGGTGAGGGGTGCTGGATTGGTTCAGGTTCGTAGCGTAATGCCTGGGCCACTGGGCCACAGTTGGTTATTTTCTTTCCAAAAACTGGATTGGCAGAAGTCATCAGAATTTCACCCCTGACCATCTGGGTTAGTCGCAGTAAGTGCAGTCACCGGTGACCGCGGCGAAACCATCGGCGTGCTGCACCGAGAATACGGTTTAATCGCAGGTGGGCGAAACCCAGACGTGCCGGCTGAGGGATACATCTCAAACACATCCATGATGAACCTCCCTGAGGCCACTCGGCCACCGCGTGACATGAGCGTTATACATCTCCCGGAACATTCTAGGCTTCAAGCGGTTGTGCCTCGTGAACTCTACCCAACCCCGGGGACCTGCTCCTGCTGATGCTGCTGCTCCTACTGCGAGAATGCGAGACGCTCACCCGGTGGAATGCGCCCGGCCACACCTTGACGGAGCCTCGGTTGAGGAGGTCCTGCACCACGACCTCAGGATTGTGCTCCCGTCGGTAAGCGGCCACCTGCGAAGAAGCGACGTTTTAAACCCTCAGCTGTACATGCACAGTCCGCGTTATCAGTCCTTCGCCGACCCCCCCCCTCCCCTCACGCCTTGCGGGCCGTAACAGATATTTGATGATACTTCACCACGTTTGTCAGTGCGGGTTGATGAGCTCGGGTAGCACGGAACAGCAATGGATACCGCCGCACTGCCCTCTGCTGGACACAACGCAGAGGAAACTCTCTGTGCTCTTGCAAGTATTTGTTTGTTCTAGATTTGAAGTTCTCGTGACTGCAAGGACGTCTCTCCCACTTTAGTAAAACAAATTATTGCTGTGGTGTTCACACCTGATGATGATTGCTTGTGTTGCAATCGAAACGTCGTGATTTAATTTAATTTGTACCTTTTAATTTATTTTGATTTATTATTTTCTTTACCTACGTGAATTTACCAACAGAACCAAAATTAGTTGTTAGTTCTCTCATTTACGGAGCTTCACGTCCAGGTGGTAAAATAATGTGCGCGTTGCTGCTACGCGCTTCTAGAATACCCTTGCGGCTCATCATAGTTCCCCCCCCCGCTTCATTATTTCCCGGTGAGACCAAAACACAGAGCACACTTGTCCCTGTACCTAATTATTTTATGGCGCCTCGTGCTCGGATATTTACACTTTCTTTCTTATTCGCATACCTGTCAATCCCCTACCTTATTATAGACCAATTCAGACCTTATTGGTCACCCCGTGCCCTTATACATCTCAACGTTTATCCGACAAAGTTCCATCACAAGGGAGAAACACAAAGAAATAGACAAAACCTTTATTTGCCCGTCTTGAAACGGCTGTACGCCGTATGGACCTCAACTCAATTTGCCTGCACAAGAATACGGGCAAGCCGTATTCGTGTTTCGTTTACGACCGTCAAAGACATCGTTTGCTATGAAATATTCATCAAGGACCATGTACTCGTTATCTGCGATAGTGATGTTTTTGTATTTTATTTTGCTGCTTTTGCGCTCACGCACCACGGATCTCCCTTGTAAAATAGCCGGGCAATTGGCCAAGCGGGATCACTCGTGTTACAAATCATATAAACTTAACTCAAAACGAGTGAAGTAAGGTTTTTTTAGGCTGCAACGTATATTAATAGGCAGCTAATGACGCTGTTTCTGAGAATGACAGGAGAGCCCTTGTACGCGTGGACCCCGGATTCTGTCCCAGCTGGCACGGCGGGGCTCGGATTTCAGGAGACGCCGTGGAAGTTTAGCGACGCGCTGTGTTTTCATCGCCTATGCCCTGCCAAACCCTGCCATCAATAGCGTCTTTGCTTAAGAGGCTTAAAACATGCGGACGTCTGGAGATCGTGTTTAATCCCCGCGGTGTTGTTATTTCTGCACAAATATGGATCTCCTGCCGCTCGTAATTGCGCCGCATGTGACTCAAGACACCGCCTCCAGTGTCGAGCTTGTCAACAGTGTTCGCCTTCACCGCACCGATGTTGTTTTCGACTGATTTGGCTTCCGTGAAGCGAAGGACGCCACACGAGGGAGTGGTATGGCCACCACTTGGCCGGGCCGCCTATTCCACTGCACCAGGTACTTATTTAAGTTCTAGATTTGAAGCTTTCGTGACTGCAAGGATTCATACTCTTAGGTTTTTTCGGTAAAGTCACATAGGTAAAAAACGGCATCTCTTGAGGAAGGCCAGCGTCTCGAGAAGCTGTGACTTCTTGTCTCGTTGTCTGTTAAAAACTCTAACAGATAGGTGAAATTCATCCCCGTAGAGGGTATTAATTCTAGATTTGAAGCTTTCGTGGCTGCAATGATTCATACTCTTACGTTTTGTCGGTAAAGTCACGTAGGGAGGAATTTCACCTATCTGTTAGAGTTTTTAACAGACAACGAGACAAGAAGTCACAGCTTCTCGAGACGCTGGCCTTCCTCAAGAGATGCCGTTTTTTACCAACGTGACTTTACCGACAAAACCTAAGAGTACTTATTTAAGGTTCAGTCGACACGGTTGGAGGCCCAGGACGGTTGCAGATATCACTCGCTACTAACTCTAGCCGTGAGCGGGCATCGAACTCCGACAGATGGGTTCGTAGCGCAGTGCGTAAAACACTGCGCCACCTCCCCTACAAACTCGTGCCCCGTTACGTATTCCGAACGCTCTCCCGCGCACACCCACAGGGGGCGCTCCTCTCCGTGTCCTCACCTGAAGCACCTTCTGCAGGGGCGCCACGCCGTTGTAGTCGAGCGCGTTGACGCGCGCGCCGCACTCCACGAGCACGCGCGCGAGCGCAGCGTGCGCGCCCCGGCACGCGCCGTGCAGCGGCGTCAGCAAGTCCGGGTCGCGCGCGTCGACGCGCGCGCCCGCCGCCACGAGCGCGCGCGCCATCTCGGCGAGCACGCGCGCGCCGGGGTCTCCCGGGACCCCCGGGTGCATGCACACGAGCATGAGCGGCGTGAGGCCGCGCGCGTTCACGTCGTCCGGGTGCGCGCCCCGCGCCAGGTAGAGGCGCGCGTGTTCGAGCAGCGCGTGGCGCGCGGCCACGTGCAGTGGGGTGTCTCCCTCCTCGTCGTCCTCCGACTGCGCGTTCACGTCGGCGGAGAATTCCAACAGCAGCCGCGCGCATCTGTGCGGAGTTTGGGGGTGTTGGAGATGGAGGGGGGGGGGAGGAATAATGGAATGCGTGTGGTGGTGGTGGTGGTGACGTTGACCGAGTGGTTAAACGATGAGGAGACAAACACGTGTTTTCGGTTAACTGATTAAGATTACTGGGAAATGTATGCGCTCACATGTACAAGACACACGCATATAAACGCAACTGCCATACCCACGCCCTCATGCCGCCCGTTACCAATGAACGCGTCGCAGAGTCTCGACTGTTTTTGTTCGGGAGAATCCTTCATTTCGAGGTTTGGCCAATTCGATGTTATAAGGCGAGTGACGGGTCACGAAGTGATGAGGACCGGATGAGTGCGCTCCCAGCTCCCCCCCCCCCCCACGGCCCTCCTCCGCGATGCACGTACGCGAGTGACCCTGGCGACGTGCAGTGGTGCAGCGGCGTGAGTCCGCGCTCGGAGCACGCGCTCGGGTTGGCCCCGAACTCGAGCAGGAGCCGCGCGCACGCGTCCTGCGCCGTCTCGCACGCGGCGTGCAAGGCCGCGTCTCCTCCCGGGTTCGCGTCCGGGTTCGCGCCCCTCTGCAGCAGGTGCTCCAGGCAGTCGGTGTAACCGCGGCTGGCGGCGATGCGCGCCGGGGTGGTGAGCACAAGCTGCGAGGGGCACGGCCACATCCCTGCACGCGACGCGGTGGGCGGGCGCGGAAAGGTTCGGGTCGGGTACGGCCACAATTTGATTTCGAGTCTCGTGTATTTGTTTTTTATCCAGGTGAGAACTCAAGTGACCAGGATACTCTCATTTGCATGAGTGACCTGGGTGACAAATAACAAAGGCAAAAAAAAATGGTTAAATCAATTTGGCGTCTAAATACAAGACGCTGCACAAAAATAGTGACGCGCGTGCCTCGCCATGTAAACGGTAAGAGGAGTCGAGGGATAGTCGGAGGCAAAAGACGAGAGAAAGTTATTGAGTCTGGACTTCAACGAGGGCATGGAGTCTAAAGCACGGATGGTGTGGTGATGGTGGTGGTGTGTGAGCCGAGCGTGGTGGCCAACCATCGCTTTGGAAGCTAAGGTTGGTGGACCACGTAGAGATATCTGAAATTCGCTCCCAATTCCGTTGGCCTGCGAAGAAACAAAGCGATAGCTGTAGAGCAAGTAGGTTCGTGAACCAGTTTCATTAGCTTAATGTTATCCCCTCGTATTCGTGGTTTATGCCACACGAATAACACTCCTTGAATGGATTTTGTCAAATACGAACTAGACGGGCAATAAAAACTAAACAAAAAATAGTGATCCCAAATTCATGCAAATCTGATTAATAATTGCAGGTTTAAAACCAATCCCACCCCCCCCAACGGGTTATGGATGCTCTCAATTCGATTAAAATACATAATCACGTGGCCTCGTTTTACAGATCGGTTGGTATACAATCTTGATTTTAAACTTTCGTGACTGCAGGAATCCATACTTTTTGGTTCTTTCGGTAAAGTCACGTAGGTATAAAATAAAAAAAATCACGACGTTTCGGGCGCAACACAAGCGTCCGTCATCTGATGACGGACGCTGGTATACAGTCGCTTTTTTACTGCCATTTCATAGGTTTCCGACTAATTAACATATTATTTACGTATACTTTACATTCATATTATACCATTTACTCCCGGTTCGACGTCTGTTTTAGAATTAGTTTCGAATCGATGCAACTACGCATCCCCACGCTCGTGGATCACCCTGGTAATGAAGCCAGGGTTCATCCTGTGCATTCCGCAGCCCGTGCGTTGCCTCCTCCGCCACGCGTGTGCAACCTCCACTCCCGCGGGCCGGAACACGACCCACCATACGTGGGGAGGGGGGGGGGGGGGGTCTGACCGGGCCGCGTTGCACAAAAAGCTTCAGCGAACAACTCGGCCACGTCGGCTTTTGGGGCAGCTTCCAAGAGATTCCCGAATAGAACTCGCGTTATAAGCGCTCCCGTGCGGCGCGCGTGCCTCTTGTCTCTGTGTGATGCAATGGGGGGGGGGGGGGGGGGGGGGGCGTTTACACGAGGCTCGCGGACCCGTGGTGACCTGCGGGTCGCCGGGACACTGCACGATCACGTTGGCAGCCAGGGGCTCCCTGAAGATTCGGCGAACGAGGGCCAAATCCCCGGCGAACAGCGCGTGATGAACGACGACGTCGCGGCACACCAGCCGCTCCTCTTGCGAGGCGCGCCACGGAGTCCTGGCCGTCTCCGTCGCCGCCTGCTGCCTTTGCTTGTTTTGCTGCTGTTGCTGCTTCTGCTGCTGTTGCTGCTGTTGCTGCTGTTGCCGAACCCGGCTGCTAACGGAGGGGACGCGCCGCTGCCTCAGAGCCCAGCGCTGCTCCTCTAGCTCCTGCGACCTGAAGGCCCGGAGCGCGGATGATGTGAAGGGAAAGGAAGGACCGCTCGCCATGACCCTCCGGGAAGCCGTTCCAGGGATTGTTTCTCGTCTTCCTCACCGCCCTCCCTCTGCTCTCGTCCTCGGCGCTCGCTCCAGTAGCCCGGGCTGCGATGAATTCTGCCTTCACTTTGTGACGTCTATTTATAAATCCTCTTTTAAAAAAAGAAAAAACACCCCGCAGCGTTCGTGATCGACACCGACTTTTTAGTAGGGCACTAGATAGCGATCGAACGTTTCGGACGAAGACCCTTCTGCGAAGTTGACATTTGAACGGCTTTTTTTACCTGATATATGAGCAGTTCTTTGTCAGTTAACATATACACGTATTCCAGAAAAGATAAAAAAAAAACACATCGATTAACGAAGTCGGTTTAAGTTCTATTTCATGATTTCAGATATCATCCTTGCTCTGTTCTTCCTGTTGTCCACATCGCTTCTTCGGGACCGGCTTCTCCTGCTGCTGCTGCCGCCGAGTTACTGTGGTGCCACGGTCCCCGTCACTGTTATTTTAATCGCCGTGCCGAGGCTGCGCTCTTGGCAGCGGCTAGTTTTGATCCCTCCCGTTGGGTGACGGCGGGAGAAGGGGAGTGGGGTGGCTGTTCCTCCCCGCCTCGTCCCCTTGCCAGAGGGGTCCCGCGTCCGGGGTAAATTTAGAAGCTCTCTCGAGTCAGCTGATGTAAGCTCGCCACTCGTGCACTCTCTCCAAAACGAGACGATAACTCCCCTCCATTGCGGGCACTCTCGGCCACGCGAACGACCCCCGTCTCTACTCCTCTCAACGGAGCCGCTCGATTTTAAGAACGGAAGGATGCGTCGATACGTCGATCTGAATGGACCATTACGCTCACGATAGCGAGTGAATCCGCTCAAGTGCAGAGGTGCTCGGTGGATCATTGCATAGCGGGATCGTAAGGGATGGCGACGGCCTTCATCCAGCAGTGGACCGACGAAGGCTGATGATGATGATGATTAAGTAGCGATTGGCCAACGCTTACCAATACAAGAACTTCTTATAACGCGTCTCGAGACTGAGGTCTTCCTGGGATAAATGATGGCACGCCAAATTGATACATTTCGTTGACGTTGACCGTGTGAAGTGGTTGCCGTGCCGCGCTTGTATTTTAGGAGGTGTCGGTGCAAAGTGACAAGCAGAGACGAGTGCTGGGGTAGAGGTCGCGAACCCCTCTCCGCTAGCGGCGTGCGACCTCCACCCCCGCCGGCCAGACACGAACCCGTGAGCCCCACGGCCGGGTACACGGACGCTCCGAGACACACTCGGGGACACGCTCCGAGACACACTCGGGGAGGAGACTTTGCTCGGCGGCCTCCGCTCAACCGACTACCGCGACGTCGCGTTTCGTGAACGTCGCCCGGCCATTGAGAATCGGGCCAAGCGGCCTCCCGAGTAAATACAGCGCTGTGCCGCATGGCACAGACGGCACGTCCAAACGCACAGTCGAGTTGTCGTTGACAGACTTGGTGGTTATTGTGCTGCTGCGTGTACACACTCCTGGAGGTTTCGGTGCAGTCAAAGTCATCGCGGAGTCGAATGCGGAGCCAGGCCGGCCGGAGTCCGCAGCCGGAATCAGAATATTGATTTTATATCTTGATTTGAAGCTTTCGTGACTGCAGGAATGTATAGTCTTTGGTTCTTTCGGTAAAGTCGCGTAGGTATTTTATTTTATACCTACGTGACTTTACCGAAATAACCAAAGAGTATTTATACTGGTAGGAACCTCTGGTTACACCAGCCCACAGAGGATTATTGTGTCCGTCCGTCGTGCAGGGAGGGGCTGGGTGGGGTGGGTGGGGAGGGGAGGGGCTGGGTGGGGAGGGGCTCGTGGGGAGGGTGGGGCTGGGTGGGGGGTGGGAGGGAGGGGTGGGGCTGGGTGGGGAGGGGCTGGTCACCCCGTGGTGCCCTTATAAAACTCAACGTTTAACCTACTCACGCCGGCTTGTGCCCACCCTCACAGTCGGGCATATTTGCGGAATACACCACGCCGCCGTTGACCCTGGCCATTGACCGAGCAACCCAACGTTCCTACCAGCTCCCTCCGCAGGAATGTGTTTATATACTGCAGGATTCCGATGAGAAATTAAGCTCTTTTTCACAAATGTCGGACACGTTACAACAGCAACCAATACAACATACACGATAGGAGGGCAAACTTATAGGAAAGGTAACAAATCACTTTGCAAAAATATTTAAAATAAAACTAAACTAGTTTTCACACATCTCCCTCCAAGCCCTCCACGAGTCGCAGCACAATGCCGAAGAGCCCCCGTGGTCGCCGTGAACGATCAACGTCGGTCTCTGCGCTGATATTCCCCACTTCTATAACCGGTACGAGTCTACTAATGACTTTAAAGTTTCTGTTGGTTTCTCAACAAGTGGTGCAGTTCATGTTCTCGATCCCAGAGGGACAATGAAGAGATGGGTCGAGTCGACTGACTGGTCAGTGAACTCGGCGAACACCACGTCCACGATTCCGCTGCTCTGTACGGAATGATAGATGACATCACAGTCATGTTCTTGATTCTTTCGGTAAAGTCACGTAGAAAGGAAACAATAAAATAATAAAAATATAAAACAATACAATTCTCACGACGTTTCGACTGCAACACAAGCAATCGTCATCAGGTGTGAAAACCACAGCAAGAAAATTTGAAAAAATTGGCGGTTTTCAAATTTTGGTCAGGGTTGTGTCAAGGCCAGGCTAGACGACTTGGGAGAAGCGAGGGCAAACCTGTGAACCTGAAGTGTTGAATAAAGAAGGAGCCTCCTCAAGAACCTTGTCTCCCACTCCGCTGACACGACACAGGCAGTAACTCAGATTGTAAATGTTGTGGCTTTACTCTCCAACACACCGGTCGGTGCTGTACCGGTAACGAATTGGCACGTTCTGTTGACGTGACAAACCTTACTGATTAGCGGTGTCTGGTGGTGGCGGGTTTAACGACACATTTACGCCAACCCAAAAACACCTCTATGGATAATATTGTTCACGAAAGCCTACATTTTAATTTTAGTATTAGCATGAACATTTCATATTCGCATGTACCGTATCATCTTTTATCAGACCCACGTCCACATAGATCACTTCGCCTGTGTATTTCTTATTTTGCATCGCATTCATGTTCGCGATTTATTAACGATATTGAATTGTATTTTTTTGTATCTGTTATATTACTTTAAACCTACTTTAACATCTTCTAACACAGGGGTCGAGAACCTTTTTGACTGGGAGAGCCATAAAAGCCAAATATTTCTAAATTTATTTCATTGAGAGCCATATAGTATTTTTAACGTATAATAAATTAAATATGTCTTACTTTTAATGCGACTTCTGGTGCTGCATGGTTTTGCTGATGGCCTTGTAGTCTGGTTCATACGTGGTGAGGTTGAGCTTCATGCAGGCGTGACCCGTGAAATTTATCTTCAAAACTAATTTCTGTTTACTTTAAAATGACACAGTATTATTAAGCAATATCACAAGTATTTTAAAATCAGTTCCAAACTGATTTTTTTTTTTTCAACTCAAAATTGTCTGGGAGCCATATGCCGTCACTGGAAGAGCCATATATGGCTCGCGAGCCATAGGTTCCCGACCGCTGTTCTAACATATTTATATATTTACGCGATCTAACCCAAAAAAGACCTGTATGATACACAGATGGACACTTCAGCAGACGCGGTGTAACCGCGGTGCCCGAGCGGTGTTAGCCAACTATTGTTGTTTTTTATGATTACGAGCAGCTTGCTCATCCTTTTGATGCGACTGTCACACCAGCCAGCCAGCAAAACTTTTGTCGAATATAGTACGAGTGGTTATGCTTGATTACCCAGGAAAGCCTCACTGAGTAGTAGGACTAGTTTTCACTCGGGTCCTGCCAAAGGTAGTTGGATTGTTGACAAGTTGCGCTGCGATGACATACAGGACTGCGTACTATACCAAGAACAATAATTTGATTAGGTGACAAAGCATTTGCCGTTGCAGCGCCAACATTTTGGAACAACTTTTTTCCCCCTCCCTTAACATTGTAAATCCTTCGAAAAACATCCTGAAGCAGAAGGTTAGTGCTGGATACAACCGAATTTGCGAATGTGACGAGTAATTTTCATTCTTACCCATTTATCAAGTTCAATTTTAATGTGCAATTTTATTGAGGGATTGTTGTCCTTGTGTGGTCGAAGACTGCTTTTTCTGTTGTTTTGCAGTTGCCCAAGCTTGAGAATTGCTGTACTTATGCAATTTGAACTTATATACTTCAATTATTTTTAGTGATTTGCTTACCTTTCCTATATTTTTTCCATGTTTTTTGTAACTTTCTGACCTACTGGACATGTGGAAGAAAAAGAGCTTCATAGCTCATCGCACTTCTAATTAGCACAGTTGACCGTGTACGGTGCAAAAGAGGTTCAACATAAATCATATTTCTCCAAGATAAAGATTCTGATTCTGACATAAACATCAAACACTGACCTCAATATCATGGGTCGAACGATTACCACCCACCCACCTGAGTACAGCATTGGGAATGTTAACACGTCCGAGGCTTTCCCAGCCCGCTTGTAGTTTCATGGCAAACATTCAGTTGACAGAACGTTTTCTCCCTTCCGAAGGCTCAGTTCTGGCCAACACTGGCTCGTTCCATCAAATACATGCTGCTGTGGATTGGTCTATAAGACGAAGTGTGCTGGATTCTCAGCCAAGTAACCCACATGCATCCCAGAGGAAAAGGCAAGGCATAGTGTTGCATTGAACTTGGTTGTATTGTACCATCGCTTATGTGCCTGATGCACCCGTTTACAAACTAGTTGGCGTTGAGATGTTAAATTACTATGTTTTGAACAAATACGCACTTTTATACCAATTCCTAACAGTGCATCTTGACGTGTCATACTTACAGAACATAAGTGCACCCATTCAACTCACGCTAATAATATAAGCCAGAGAAAAGCACATTTTTTAGAGTAATGTTTAATTATGCTCCATGAAGAGAAAAATCACATTTTGCATTATTTAAGAGTACAGAGTACGATAAATAAACTTCATCAGGAACACAAATATTTAAACTCCCCCCAATACCCATCAACATCAAAAACAACTTTATACAGTAAGAGCCACCAAAAGATAATAATCATAATTAGTGACATAAAAACTAGTCCAGTACAATATCAATGTGCATACCCAGTACAGTATTAAAAAACAATAATCTTCATAACTTTTGCGAAGCGAATAATGGAATACTTGACCATATTGTGTCATCTTCTTGACTTTACCGAAAGAACCAAGAAGATGAATCCCTGCAGTCACGAAAGCTTTAAATCAAAATATATTGTGTCATTTTGGAAATTAAGGGCAATTACGTCCAAAAATCGCCCATCAAAGGCCACGTGCCTGTGTGTGAGAGTTTAGTGTAAGCAACAGTTGCAGCCAATCTGTTAGAACTCTGAACTTTTGAGTGAAAATTGATTTATAGTCACCATGTTTCTTGAAAAAAGTAATCTCTGCAACTGGAGCAGCCCTCGGGGCAGGCCCCCCTGTGTGGCATTAAAAGAAGGTGACGCCCCCGCTGGAGCCTCCCTCCAACCAGTCGCTCTTCCTCTGTCCCATCACCACGGTCTGGCCCTGCATGGACGCCATCTGAGCAGCATTGGGAGCGTAGCCAGGGGGAGGGGGCTGAACAATGAAGAGACACGGGCACTGGTTAGATTTGCTAAATAAAGTCACATGCGCAACAACAAAAAAACAAGTAGCTGAGTTGGTGGGAAACTACAACTTTAAAGTGTCTTGCAGGAGGGCTAGTAGCGTAGCATTAAGATGTACAGGGCTAGAGTGCGCTTGCCCGTAATGCGAACTCCATTTGTCATCACTCGTTAAGCGTGGGACATCTTTGTGCACCACACAACATAGGTATGCATCTACGCGGTAATAGCGGTCTGTTTTAGTTTGGATTCTTTCTCTGAACATGTAACCAAGACCATTGCTAAGGTATACGCAACAGCTGAGGAGATGCATTTACTTGATGTCAAGAGTGCCACTGATAGTATAATGCGATATAGCAGATGGTTTCTTATTTTAATTTCTTATAAAAGTGATTATTTGTTTATATTTCTAACCAAGTGTGCTATCAAATGACTGATAATAATAGTGTCAACACTATAATTGACCAACGACACCAAATTTTGTCATGATCAAGATTGCAAAATACATCTCTTACTATACCATTCTTTCCCTGCCTGTTCTCTTTCTACTCTGAAAAAAGGCTGTTGCCTGGATCCTTTCTTTGTATTTCCTGTTTATATATTAGGTAGAGTTTGTAATAATAGTACCAAAGGGAAAAGCTATGATTGCAGCTGGTCCTTACCGGAACATTGGGTATGGACCCATTGCCAAACCGGGCTCCCGCATCAAACCCATTGGGCACGAAGACAGTTCTGTTGCCATTCGCTGCAGCGGGTACCGGCTGGTATTGGTAAGCAGCATGTGGGGCAGCGGCATAAGGTGAATACATCGGAGGGGGGGCACCGGAACCGGCGGGATGATTCTCGTAACCCATGGGGGAAGCTTGTGGTGGGGCAGCCTGTGACAAACAGACAGTTGCACATTAGGTCCAGTAGATATGGGTTTCATGAAAGAATGATACACAATGAAATCTGGTGTTTGCGTTTTTCAAAATAAAGCAAATGCACGTGAAATTATTTGTAAGTGGTGTTCACTTTTCGATTTAAAGCTTTCGCGACTGCAGGGATTCATCTTCTTGGTTCTTTCGGTAATGTCACGTAGAAGGGAAATAATAAAATAATAAAAATAAAATAATAAAATATAAAAAAATTCTCACGACGTTTCGGCCACAACGCAAGGACGGCTGCTTGCGTTGTGGCCGAAACGTCGTAAGAATTATTTTATTTTTATTATTTTATTATTTCCCTTCTACGTGACTTTACCGAAAAAACCACGAAAATGGTGTTCACTTGTTAATTAAATCGATTTGACATTCAAGATGTCTCTTTATCATGTTACAGTCTAAGACCACACCTCTTTTTTGAAAACGTTTAGGATAATACATGGACCAGGAGGCTAAATGTACAATGGTGCCAAAGATATCAATTTAGTGTTGTGGTAGTGGAGGAGAGGCGATTCCCTCAAACCAACGGACATGACGAATGTCCCTTCAGTATGTTTTATCTTTGTATCTGTACGCTAACACAAACACTACACATACTGTACATCGTATCGTACGGTCATCCCTCGTTATACGGCAACTAATACGGAATTTCACTATGTAATTTATAAATTGGGGAACGATTTAGATATAAATTTTGATTTTAAGTTTATGTGACTGCAGGGATTCATATTCTTGGTTATTTCGGTAAAGTCACGTAGAAGGGAAATAATAAAATAATATAAAACAAGACAAATTCTCGCGACGTTTCGACTGCAACACAAGCAATCGTCATCAGGTGTGAAAAACCGCCACTTTTTAAAAAAATTCTTGCTGTGGATTTCACACATGATGATGATTGCTTGTGTTGCAGTCGAAACGTCGTGAGAATATTTATTGTTTAATATTAATATTATTTTATTATTTCCCTTCTACGTGACTTTACCGAAAGAACCAAGAATATGATTTCGATATAAGTTAGGTTAAATTTGCATTCACGGAATGTTGAATCTCCAAATTATTATTTGGGGGGGGGGGGGGGAAATCGAACTATGCACCATTTGTCTTGTCCTCGTGTACATTTCTTGCATCTCCAAGTCGTTCTTGAAGTCGTTTTTGCATGTGTTTTTCACACTGTAGTGGTTTCTTGCACTCATAATGCCACCCAAACTTAGCTTGTTCTGCTACTGTGCAGTATTTTTTATTTGTGGCTTCTTGAGTATTATTCGTATTATGATAAAATTTACAATTTTTTTCAATTAAATGTGTCCTTTATAAAGGTTTTCCATTGGAACGCATCTAAAATTACATACTGAACGAAAATGGGAAAATAGGGTTCAAGAAACAGAATTTGGCTTTCGTGGCAACCTTTCAGGAACCCGTCTGTTGTGAATATTTACGGATGCCTATACATGTGTATATATATGTTCAACTCCTTTCGCACCGTACCTAGCCAACCGTGCTAAATCGGAGGTGCTAATATATGCAATGAACATACATGCGTGTACTGCTGTTGTGTGTGTGGCAGGTGGCAGGTGGGCGTGTTTGCTTACTGCGCTCACGCTGGAGTACGAGGGTGGCGGGTAGTACAGTCCCGGGGGTCCAGCGTTACCAGCGTACGCCATCGGTGGGGGCACCTGCTGCTGAGCAGGGCAGGCAGAGGCTGCCTGCACAGGGTAAGGACTGGCCGCCTGGGTTGGGTATGCAGGCCCTGCACAGGGAAAATGCAAAGGACTTTTATCGTCAGCTATCAAATGCTTAGGCAAATTGTTGCATCGCAGGGCCACGAGAGGTCACGATGGCTTGGAAGGTTTGTACACGAAGCCATACAAATATACAAACACAGACATAATTTCAACCGTGATGATGGGTACAAACTTAGTAATCATTGGAAAGATGTTATCAACCACGCAAAAAAGACTTAATTACACTTTTTTGGACCATCTTATCTGACAGGCACTATTTTACTTTACTTTACCGAGTGTTAACATTCACAGTAATTTTTTAACAGTACTCTCTTCATTGTTCAGCCAGCATTGGTATAAACATGGGCATTTTCGTTCTTTTGTCTTTCATGTGTATCAGGCCTCCCCTCCCCCTCTCTGCCTAATGTGTTGAGCACTCCGTGCTGTCTTTGAGCCCCGCCCCCCTCCCTCCCGATACGTTTCCATTCATTGGCTACCACATTCTGATGAGCCCCCCCTCTCCTCCCCCCTTCAACTTGCTTATAAGGGATTACATCTTGAATCATTGCCTCACTTGATGCAGCTAATTCGGCTGTGACGGTCCCACCTGATGACGGAGACTTGTGTTGCCTCCGAAACGTCGTGATTTTTGTTTTATTTATTTTATTTTCATTAATTTTGATGTTTTACCTACGTGACTTTACCGAAAAAACCTAAGAATATAATGCACCAGATTATCAGAATGACAAGTGCTCACGCCACAAACACATTCCAGATATCTAATATCATTAATTGGGGAAAATTATCAAAAACAACAATACTCAATTTCATCATGATGAGAATCTGGCCCAACGCTGTAAATGCCTGCTTGGATGAGCACCTTCTCCAACCCAGCCACCGAGCTGGGTTGTACATCAGTCATGGTGCAATTTCCATGTGCACAAGGTGCCCTCACTGTGAATGTCAATACTTGTCCGCGTGGACGTGTAATGCAGATCTATTGTAGATGGAATTTCACAAATATGCTTCCTTGGATGCTTTGCGTGCCACAGGATTTCACCGCGTCACCACAAGTGGCATTTGACTCGAGGCATTTGACAGACTGAGGCTAAACAAACCACACGCTGGGGGGGGGGAATAAACATCTGTGATAAAGAGTTTCATAGCTCATCAGATTCCTGCAGTCTAAATATTAATATATCTTAAGCAACAGCGCCATGTGAGTTGCATAGACAATGATCAAGGCCAGTCAAGTCAGCAGAAATACAGGTACGTAATATACAATGTGCCAACGTTTGTTCCAGCTGCGTAAATCCGGTCACGATGGCGAGATTCCAGATAAGGTCAACGCCAGTTAGCGCACGCACGAGGGGCTTTCAAAATACAATACAACATATTTTTGCCGTTTTCGGGCAACAAATAAATAGATAAAAACATGCTAGACAATAAAACACTGGACAACATGGACTTCAGTTTAACACGTAGGCTTTCGCGACCAATATTATTCATAATCAACGTTTTTGGACTTGCCTACACGTAAAAAAAGTCACAACCTAAGATGTCACACTCCGCAGTCTTGAATTATCAAAAAGTTTGTACTAACCAGGGTAGATGGCAATATCCCAAACGGGAATGATCGTAAAAACAGTCTCGCACGTGCAACGCGATACTGCTCCAAGAAATAAAAGCAGAAGAGTCACTAGACTGCAGCCATGATCGAAACAAGGATTACCAAGATGACCATAATAGCGACAGAGAAACAAAAAGAAACAACTCTGATAATGATATACACTGTCCTTGAAGTTGATTGGTACACACCCGAGACAGCTTTTCTTAGAGCCTAGTCTCCATTGGTGCATTTTGACTGCTTGTGTTGTGGTTATTGTATAAAGGTGTCAGTTTTTGTACCAGTTGAAAGGGTAAAAACCTATTACTATTGCTTCAGGACCGTTTACAACTCGAGGGTGTATGTTTTCAGCGGATGCAACTCATCATTCACGTGCGGATGAGTGACATTCTTTGAAACCACGTGGTATTGCTTAAACTTTGGGATTACGTAACATTGTTCCTCGATGTGTTTATAACCCGCAAATTTGCGCAACGTTGTGGGTTCATATCCTGGTCCAGAATACATGGTATCATTCAGTTCTGGTATACACGAGGTATAGTATATATTAACCTACATCCCACGTGAGTATAATTAGTATTATCCATACGTTTTTGTTATATTGCGTAAATATGTGTCGTTAAAACCACCACCACCCGACACAGCCAATTAGTAAGGTTTGTCACGTCAACAAAAGATGCCAATTCGTCACTAGTACAGTGTTGGAGAGTAAACCCAATCGAATTGTAAATGTGGGTTTGTCTACAATTAGTAGCTAAACATAATTGGCTGTGTCGGGTGATGGCAGTTTTAACGACACATTTACGCCAACCCAAAAAAAACGCTATGGATAATATTGGTCACGAAAGCCTACGTGTTTATATTTAGTATTAGCATGGGAATGTCATATTCGCATGTACTGTATCATCTTTTATCAGACCCACGTCCACGTAGATCAATGCGCCTGTGTATTTATTATAGCACATCACATACATGTTCTCTATTTATGATAGTTATTGAATTGTATTTTATTTATATTACTTTAAACACTAACATCTTCGGGGTGACTCAATCATTCGCGGGAGTTAAATAATGGTAAGATTTTATTTCGCTTTAAAGGAAACAGTTACACTATTTCCAGGAAATAAATTATGGAATTGGATCACGTGCTTATCAAGGCTGCCACACCAATCTGATAAACTCCAGGCATCCATCCACCTGGCACATTCGCACGCATGATACAAGGACAACCTCTTGAGGTTTTCAAAAGGTTCACTAGGGTATACATTTACACGCTATCCAATGTATACTCACCGCTCGCAGCGATTACAGGATAATATACACGGCATCTATATATGTGTGTCTCTTCCAAGGTGTCTATCTCCGCCAGCTCGTGGCGTGAGAAAGCGATTGGGTCTGCACCTTGGCCTTATATTCTTGTGCATTATGGCAGCAGCGGCAGCAGCAATGTGTTCAGGAGCTTCATGCCAATGTCGAAGTCTGCTGCGAGCCACGAGAGGGCTTCAGGAGAGAGAGTGAGAGTTCGTGTAGTTTTGCTTCTCCTACAATGGTTCACTATAATATTGTCCCCCCTAGTTTGGGTTGCGTGGCCACAATCGCACCGCTGTGGCGCTGTATTTATTATTTACACTCTTTTATTTAACTCACTCCGTCTATTGTATCCTCAACTCGGTCTGTTGTCGTATCCTCAAATCTTGTAACTCAATTTTAACACACTTCCCAAAGTGGTATCGACTGCAAACTTGGTATCGTTATGTCATATTTATGACAATACCATATTATATCATTAAAATTAATATATATTTTTAAGCAATCGTTTTTATATCTTACGTTTCGGCTTGGGTCTAATTGTCCAGGCTCAACTAACGTTGGCTGTAAATCACCACAGTCCCTGACGTTATGGCAAGCTTCGGGCCCACTTCCTAGAGTCGTGGAGTTCTGCCATTACTAGTATGGTACATTTCATGAAAGCGTGTTTTAAAAAAGTATTTTTAAATATTACTTATTAAGTTTACATTCACGAAGGAGATGTGCGCATCATGCCTGGCGATGTTCAGACGCGATGGTTAGTTTACACCGGTGGACAACCAAATTTTCCATCCGTATAACAAACGCGCATGAAAACCCACTAATAGCAGATATGAACGTGCTTATTACCGGCTACACAACTATGTGCCATGACAAAATCATTGAGTAAGGTTTGTGGAACATGTGCCATGACAAAATCATTTAGTAGGGTTTGTGGAACATGTGCCATGACAAAATCATTGAGTAAGGTTTGTGGAACATGTGCCATGACAAAATCATTTAGTAGGGTTTGTGGAACATGTGCCATGACAAAATCATTTAGTAGGGTTTGTGGAACATGTGCCATGACACAATCATTGAGTAAGGTTTGTGGACCATGTGCCATGACAAAATCATTTAGTAGGGTTTGTGGAACATGTTACATGACAAAATCATTGAGTAAGGTTTGTGGAACATGTGCCATGACAAAATCATTTAGTAGGGTTTGTGGAACATGTTACATGACAAAATCATTGAGTAAGGTTTGTGGAACATGTGCCATGACAAAATCATTTAGTAGGGTTTGTGGAACATGTGCCATGACAAAATCATTGAGTAAGGTTTGTGGACCATGTGCCATGACAAAATCATTTAGTAGGGTTTGTGGAACATGTTACATGACAAAATCATTGAGTAAGGTTTGTGGAACATGTGCCATGACAAAATCATTTAGTAGGGTTTGTGGAACATGTTCCATGACAAAATCATTTAGTAGGGTTTGTGGAACATGTGCCATGACAAAATCATTGAGTAAGGTTTGTGGAACATGTGCCATGACAAAATCATTTAGTAGGGTTTGTGGAACATGTTACATGACAAAATCATTGAGTAAGGTTTGTGGAACATGTGCCATGACAAAATCATTTAGTAGGGTTTGTGGAACATGTTCCATGACAAAATCATTGAGTAAGGTTTGTGGAACATGTTCCATGACAAAATCATTGAGTAAGGTTTGTGGAACACATGACAAAATCATTGAGTAAGGTTTGTGGAACATGTTCCATGACAAAATCATTGAGTAAGGTTTGTGGAACATGTTCCATGACAAAATCATTGAGTAAGGTTTGTGGAACCCATGACAAAATCATTGAGTAAGGTTTGTGGAACATGTTCCATGACAAAATCATTGAGCAAGGTTTGTGGAACCCATGACAACATAATTGAGTAAGGTTTGTGGAGCATGTTCCATGACAAAATCATGACAACATCATGGAACATTGCCAGCTAAGCGCGCAACCAAGTGTGGAGGGAGGGGCGCGTGATTGCAATTCCACCGAGAACGAGAAGAAGTAGAAGAACGCGGAGTACTAACACTGAAGTTCACTGGGCACCACCTTGTTACTGTGTTCACAGAGGGCATGGGGCATGGGCAGAAGCGGCGATTAGAACAGCTGATGGCCGAGACAAACGACGCCGTGACAGCACAGCCAAGGAGATGGAATGGGAACGCGACAGAGACAATATAATCCATCCCCCACCCGAGAGATGAAGCGATGATGATGAACATCGGGGGCTCGTTGGAGTGTTACATTGAGAGAGACGGCGCGAGGCGTTGACGGGTTTGGGTGACCGTTCATCCAGCAGTGGATAAGATCACAGCTGCCGACGACATCACTCACCTCTCTGCTTCTCTTCTTTGCCCTTCTCCTTCTTCTTCCCGAAGAGCGGCATGGTGCTGCAGAGACTCACGACCGACAACGCAGCCACCACCACAAGTGCGCGGACGGAGGGAAAAACACCAAAAAACCACCACGTTCAGCACTTCACCACCACCACACACAACGGGTGCCAACACTGGCACAAGTCGGCCACGACGAGCACGACCACCAGCTCAAAGACAACCAACAACAGGACTCGCAGACACAACCAACACACCAACACACAACTACCAAGAACAAACAACAACAACAACCAAGGCAGACTCTCACGATCCCAGCAACGAAGGCGACCAGCGTCGCGATTACATTTGATCCCACGCTTAAGCAATGGCCCCGCCCCTCCAGAAATCTCATTGGTCGAATTGCTGTGGGGGAAGGGGACGCGTATCCCGCCAACCAATCAGCGCACGGGGAATGACGTGGGCCGTGCCAATATGAACTGGGTAATGTAACTCTGGGCGGGGGGATGTTTTTCCGGTTGTGTGGGGTTTCTGAAGGAATCGATTCTCGTCAGTTTCAGTGAATCGATTCCAACTCACGATTCGGCTTCAAAACGTAACGTGTTCATCTTAAATTTCGATTTAAAGATTTGAAGCTTTCGTGACTGCAAGGATTCATATTCTTAGTTTTTTTCGGTAAAGTCACGTAGGTAAAAATTAAAATTAATTAAAGTAAAAAAATGTTTTACTTTTATTAACTTTAGAGAATTTTTTTTACTTTTATTAATTTCATTTTTTTACCTACGTGACTTTACCGAAAAAAAACCTAAGAATATTCGATTTAAAGCTTTCGTGACTGCAGGGATTCATATTCTTGGTTCTTTCGGTGGTTTTCCCACCTGATGATGATTGCTTGTGTTGCAATCGAAACGTCGTGAGAATTTTATTTTTTATTTTTATTATTTTATTATTTCCCTTCTACGTGACTTTACCGAATAAACCAACAATTACGTGTTCATCTTAATTGGACACGGCCAAAGCTACTGTGTTTGTGAATCGGGCATTATTGAGTCGTTTTATGCCCCAAGGTCTATTATTATGGGTCACCGCACGGTCGCACACCAGATAATTGTTCATGTTCCACGTGTGCATCAATTATCTGCTGCGGTTTAAGGGTTGTATCCATAAGGGGGCGTCCATAAATGACGTCACGCACCTGGGGGGGGGGTCAGACATTTGTGACGATGTGTGACGTGGAGGGGGGGGGTTGAGAAATGTGACGTCACATCAAAATGCGCAACTTTAAATAAATATAGACAACACGTTCTACTTAATTAAATAGACTTTTAATTAATAAATGTTTTCTCCTACAACATCAGAGTGCAGCGCCACATTAAGTACGCACTACAATGACAATAAGTTAAAGCGATTTGAAAATGTTTTATTTTTTGGTGGAGGGGGCAGAGCTTTGTGACGTCATATTTAAGGGGGGGGGGTTTGTGACGCCATGTGACGAGAGGGGGGGGCAGGTCAAAATCGTCCAAAATCGCGTGACGTCATTTATGGACGGCCCCAAAGCTTAGCAGAAGATTAAATCCAAAAGGGAGCGTCTGCGTCGGGTCTTACACGATAACGTTTGTGACTTCTACACGCCGGGCGATTTGATCGCGGGTCATTTTTAAATCCTTTATATTAAGTTCGCTTGCTTGCTTGCTTGCGTGCTTGCTTACGACCGTGCAAATCTTTAGGTCGTTTTTAACCCACTTCCCGTGATCCAATCGAGCTGACATTTTGCACACAGACTCGTTGTGCGAGACAATTAATGTTCGTGAAATTTTTTTTCCAAAAATTTACACTGTTTAGGGAAAACAAATTAAATATTTAATTACCAATTGCTTAATACTGGCAGACAATCATCTGACCCATAGGTGGCAGCCATCTCAAGCCAGAGGACGAGAGGACTCTAGCCGCCACGCATATAAAGGATTTAGAGTGAAAAACTTAGTTTTTACGGGTTATACTTATTGCGACATATCCCAGGCACAAATGTATTTCTGGTCGGAACAAACGAGACGGTACAGAGGGGTACAGCACGGGGAAAACCCACATCAAACGAGACGCTGCAGACTTTGCGTTGGCAAGTCATTTGATTGTCCACTCGAGGGCACTAGAACGCAGACAATCTCTCAAACCAAACACCTCGTGATTTATTATTTTATATCTATTATTTTTATCACTTATTTTTTACCTACGTGACTTTACCGATAAAAACCTAAGAGTATGAATCCTTGCAGTCACGAAAGCTTCAAATCTAGAACAAACACCTCTTGTATCCAATGGCATTCGAACAGCATAGTAACACCGGTTATGGGGCCGTCAATAAATGACGTCACGCACCTTGGGGGGGGGGGGGGTCAGATATTTGTGACGATGTGTGACGAAGGGGGGGGGGGGGAGAAATGTGACGTCACATCAAAATTCGCAACTTTAAATAAATATAGACAACACGTTCTACTTAATTAAACAGACTTATTAATACATGTTTTCTACCTACAACATCAGAGTGCAGCGCCACATTAAATACGCACTACAGTGGCAATAGTTTAAAGCGATTTGAAGCATGATAATTGTTTTTTTACCCTTTTATCTGGCAACAAAACTGACACCTTTTTTACAAGGAGTCATGTTTGCATTGAGCACAATACCTGCGGTCGGAATACAAACAAAAAACACAACTCTGATAATGTTTGCACTGTCCTTGAAATTGATTGGTTTCACACCCAAGACAGCTTTTCTTAGAGCCTAGTCTCACATGGTGATGGACCAGATGACGCCAAAGGGCGATTTGAAGCATGGTTTTTTTTTTGGGGGGGGGGGGGGGGCAGAGCTTTGTGACGTCATATTTTATGGGGGGTCTGACTTTTTGTGACGACGTGTGACTAGGGGGGGGGGGGGGGTCAAAAATCGTCCAAAATCGCGTGACGTAATTTATGGACGGCCCCTTACACACCTCTGTTCCCAACCATCATGCCTACGATAATCACCCAGGAATGTCTGTCCTTAACGCTCATGACGTTACTCCACATCGACCAGCCCCCCTTCATTAATATTCATGAGCAGGTGACGTCCTCCAAATGGACACCCCCCCACCCCTCCTCATTAATAATCATGAGCGGGTGACGTCACTCAATATGGTGTACTCCCCCCCCCCCCTTCACTAATAATCATGTGCAAGTGATTCACTCCACATCGAACAGCCCCCTCATTAATAATCATTAACAGGTTACGTCCTCCACATGGACCCCCCCCTCATTATTAATAATTAGCGGCTGACGTCACTCCACATGGGGGGCCGAGGCGCCTCCTCCCCCCTCCTCGGCGTCAACTCACAGCCCTCACTACAAAGGCAGAACCCTCACGTCACGCGGTCTCCGTAACGCTGTTGAGACATCAAAGTAAAAAGGACGTCATGATGAACAAGCGATTATAACCTTAAAATGAAATAGATCCGTGTCACCGCCCACTTACAAATTGCACACGCATTCATGCAACGAATATATCACGTCCCGGTCTGCTTTTCGCTTGCAAGTTTCAGATTTACTGCAATACACCCTTCCTTGGACGGGCTAAAGGCTGGTGTTATTATATAAGCAGGTCAGAGCCACAGGCAAACATGTCCCTTTCATGTCCCCTTCCAGGTCTGAATTTGGTTTTGTGAAAGGTTTTCAGTGGCTTAGAGACTATTTCGCGCACACGTGGGGTTTCTCCAAGTGCTCCGGTTTCCTCCCACACGTAAACACTCACTCGTTGGCTGAAAAAACATGTTTATAAAATATTACAATGCGGGACCCTTCTGAAAAAAAGAGTCCTGCGGCTCGGTGTCGCTTCCTGCATAAAATACGCGAGTACCGTAATTACATTTTTGACTTGAGTTATAATAATACTTATACAGTTGTTCACGCCGCAGCGCCACCTGTCTGTGAGACACGAGCTCTCACAGAATGAGAATCTTTTATTTTGGACTGGAGGAATCCGATGAGCTATGGGTCTTGTTTTTATTTTGCAGTATGGGCAGGTTCGCAAAGTTGGATGCCAACGTGACACAGGGGGTGGCCACCGGCCTGTTTGGTGGAGTCTCCCCCCCCCCCTCACCCCGAGTGAAGGAGGGCCTCGGTGAGTAATGCAGGAAAAGCCACGCATGGGTGGAGCAGCCCATCCGCCCGCCCATCAACACACCCACACCGTGAATAATTGCTACTTTCTCTACTTATTTCACGAAATCCCACACTTTTGTCGACGTAGTTTTGTCACAAGCGAGGGTGAATGTCGCCCGAGCTGCCAGGAATGAGCGGCATCGGCTGGAGCGAAGGGACCGAGATTTGAGAGCGCAGTTCGGTGGGGAGGTGACAATAGCACCCGGGGCTGGAGAAGAACCAACTTCTGGGAGAGTTGCCACAGCAGAAGCCGAGTCTGCCCACTCCGGGTGACCTGCACAGTGCCAGGTACCCCGCTTCTTCTTGGTGTTTAAATTCCCATTTTCTTTCAATACTTTGTCGTGTAACCAAACATATCGCCGTTTTAGTATCACTTCATTTTTATACACACAGTATATATATAGAGAGAAAGGCCGTCCTACACTACAGGGTGGTCTCGATGTCTTGTAACCCCTAATTAATTGACCCCTAACATTTATTTCCTTGGCATATTAATTTCTGCTTTAAATAAACTTTACTTTAAAAAGAGAACGGTTTAGAGAGCTAAAGAGCCATCTGGACCACCCTGTATGTATCGGCTCATTCACGGGTGGGTCTGCTCTGGGATATTTTGTCCAATTCTTTGTACTCATCTATCCACTGTAAATATATAAATACATTTGTTTACTGATAGTTTTAATATTAGTTACTCACGCAAGAGGATGATGATTATAACCCCCCAAAACGTGTGTAAAAAAACATAGAAGTAATGCTAACACACCCGTACTCAATGTTAATTTCAGAGCCCTTCACGCTTGTCATAAATTGAGTTACCTTGATTCCCTGCCAGAATCCGAGTTGAATCGCTGAACGTTACGAGTTTCCATGGTAAAACGATGTAAACAACATTACTCGATAATAGCTGTTCGATGTAAATGTAAAGCATTTTCCAACAGCCCCCCTCTGTTGGACATGTAAAGCTGTAAAGTCTGCAGAACTCTACAAAGAAATGCCCTTGCGATCGAATCGCCAACCGTAATCAACATTTTTGATGGCATCGGAGAGTCCCGCTTTGTGGTGATGTGTGCATTGTTGCGTGTAAGCTTCAACCTGAGGCGTTACAACAGCAGGGATGTTTCCTACGCTGTTGTGTGCGGATGTCGAGATGCTCACATTTACCCGTCATCGCGTTTCGTGTCACGTCTCTCCCCGAACGAAGTGAAATTTTTTTTAAAGCCTTCAGTGGGACATCAACACCACCTAAAATCATAATTCTCCGTGTTTATGCTATAGCATTGCGTCCCATTGCATAAATATTAAGCTGAAAGGAAATTCCCCCTGAGTTTGACACTTGATTAAACGAATGGCACAAGTCAAGAGTAAATGGTAATTTCAGGGGTTTTATGCAACTCCACTGGTGAGTGCCCAACTTTTCAAAGAAAACGTTGAGTGTATATCTTGGTTCAGTGACAAATCGAGCCATCATTCCTCAAATATTGAATAAATCAGTACGATTTTGGAAAGTAAACAGTTGACCTGTGGAGAGACAGGTGCCTATCGTAGGAATCTGGAGTTTCCACCAATGGCCCAACAAATGGAGGTGATCGCAATCCATTTTCCTTTTAAAAAGGTGGCTATTTTGGCTATTGACTCATTATAATAATTATTGTAATGCCAATAAATTACTTGATACATTTTGTAAAAAAAGTATGAAATCAGTACAGTACACCCTGCAACTATGAACAATTTTTTTAAATCAAATACTGTGTGGTGTCAACATTCGCATAAAAATACCATACTATTGCCATAATTTACAGTTTTCTTTTTCAATTGAAAAAACATTTAATCTACTTTTGAACACTTGGCAAATTGAGTGACATTGTCAAGCCAGCACATTTTGAGTTTGAACCTTTTCCAACACTTTGATGTAGCTCTATGTTGATCCCCACAGTATTTGTGCATGGGTCTGGCCCATGATAGTGTCGAGTTACGTAAGTACATTTATTAAATAGGCTACAGCTTTGCTTGCGAGCATCAGAGGAGCCGACACAGGTACAACATTTCCTCATTTAAACAAAGGCTGCGGGGCTTCATTCATCGAGAAGGCCGATTTACATTCGATGACCTGAATGCTCTTTAAATATCAGTGATTAAACAAACACCATTATTAAAATAGAAATCTTACTTCATAAAAAGGAGTGATATAAATGAATGGCTAATTGTCTTAATTCAACCTGTGCTTCACATACGATAATTAACTCAGCAATGATTACACAAAGGCACACGTGCAGCCATTTTGTCCATCCACTCTTGGATGAGGGTTTCCTCACACCGTGGTCTTGGGGGTTATTTGATCATATTTCTTCATGACAGTATGGTTTGGTGAGGGAGGTTAGCATATACTTGGACCATAGAAATATAGTACAACAGTGGCTTCTTCCGCTTGCAATGTAGCCCTCGCAGTAAGGTGTGAGTGATTCATTCAGATTGTGCTGCGTCTTCCTCTCGGACACGACGGATGCAGGTCAGCCACCGTCGACGAGCCACCTGTTGGTGGCCACGATTGTGGTCCCATTGAGTGGAGTCCTGCACTTATGGCCAGCGGTGGAGTTCCCAACGAGAACCTCCCCACCTACAAGGTGGTGGTAGTGGGCGATGGTGGCGTGGGCAAGAGCGCGCTCACCATCCAATTCTTCCAAAAGATCTTTGTGCCAGACTACGACCCCACCATCGAGGATTCGTACATTAAGCACGCAGAGATTGACGGACAGTGGGCCATCCTGGACGGTACGCCATAGCGCCGCGTCTTCTGAAGTGTTGTGGTTTTTGTCAAGTATTTTGCCGTTGCTAGGTGTGCCACATCACATTTATACGTCTAATCAAGCAATTAACTTCAAGTACCTCGCTTGTGTTAAGCATGTATTTTGACATGCACGAATGCACTAATTACATCGTCATGGCACCATGAAATTTTACTCAAACAAAAATATAAAAACTTAAAATGCGAGACGTGGAAGTTAGAATCGCTTCCACAAAGAAGAGAACCCTCGAGGTTAGGAAACATGGAAAACAAATCTCCTTCACCCTCCCCTCTGCATGACATGGAATGTTCCAATTTCAGCACCCTTGACCAGCACAGATGTAAGTGAGGTGTAAGTAACCTGGAATGTTCCTTGCTCAGGGAAGCTTGTGGAATGGTAGGTGTTGTCTTTGCTGTGGTGGACAGCGTCATAGGGCTGGTGTGGTTTGAAGGATGTTTTTTTCATGATGGTGGAAGTGCTCCCTTCCTCACAACTGGAGGGTATAAAGGGTCACTTCCTGTCCTATCTCAGACTTTGCCGGTGGATGCTCTCTGGGACAATAGCAGGAAACCTGTGATAATTCACGATTAGGTTTGTGCAAGTCTGTAAGAATACATGCAATGCAGAAGCTGCTTATAGATGACACCCGTAGAGTCAGGTGTTAAAAACAATCCCTTGTAAAAAAAAAGAGTCCAAAAGGCGAATATATTTGTGAATGAATTAACTGTCGCAGTCTGCTGCACATATCAGAATTTGAGTGTGGCTGTTGTCTTTACGAGGCATGTAATTGTGCATTTAATAAAATTGATTCTTACACTCCTGATACATACATACATACAATGGTGATTGTGTGAATCAAATGTTTACAATTGACACACATATGAAGTTGACATGCTGGTGGTACATTTATGCTAATGGGGCGAACACAGCTGTACAAAGGGGACAGGTATGAAAAAGGAAACAAACGAGACAGTAAACGTAATCAATTCCATCAACAGGAGAGTCATCAATTACGAGCCCCACAATAAACATCATAAGGCAGGAGTTCCATTCCAAGAGGTGTGGATGATGTGGTTCAGTGACCACTTAGAGGAGGGGGGAAAGGGGGATGTCTCTCTCAGGCCTCAGATCTAAAGGGGCACAATAAAGGGCCCAGGTGACCTCAAAGGGCCTCAACTGCCATTTTGCCACGGGCCTTTAAAACGTTTCAATAGCCCCGAGACGGAGCATGTGTGTGTGCATCTGTTGCGAAGTGGCTCCATTCACAAAAAAACGCAGCACATTCGTCAATACAGTATATAACATTGTGGCCTTAAAAGTAAAACACATAACGTGACATTTTGGCCAATGGGCCTTCTTCATAGCCCATATATTGTTTAGCGGAGTCCCTAAGTGCCATGTCACTAGTTCTTAGCATGGCGCATGGCTCATCTGTCATTGCTTGCGACCTCTCCCTGGCAGTGCTGGACACAGCCGGGCAGGAGGAGTTCAGCGCCATGAGGGAGCAGTACATGCGCACGGGCGACGGTTTCCTCATCGTATACTCGGTGACGGACAAGGCGAGCTTCGAGCACGTGGAACGATTCCACCAGCTCATCCTGCGCGTCAAAGACAGGTGGGCATGCCCACGTCGTTAGGCATGCTTGGCTATTGCTGGTATAGGAAATGTGGAGGTTAAAATATGTATTATTTAATTTCACACTCAGCAGCCCATAGCAATGGACTGGAAATAGGCTAATTTTGATAGCTTGAGTTAAATTTTGATTTAAAGCTTTCGTGACTGCAGGGATTCATATTTTTGGTTCTTTCGGTAAAGTCACGTAGAAGGGAAATATATGTTTTATATCTATATTATTTTATTATTTCCCTTCTACGTGACTTTACCGAAAGAACCAAGAATATAGCTTGAGTTCAGTTATATTTTGTAAGTGTTGAGCAACGCATTTCCAAAACCTCTTTTGAACACAACACAAATTGCATACGACCACCCCTTTGCAGTTTTTATCAATGACGACCAAACGCTTGATTCCTTATCATTATTTCACATTTGCTTTCTCCAATCTTATTACATTTTAACATCTGCACAGTATATGTTATTGTGCTTGACAACATGCTGTCCTTTGTGTGAGTCCTCATTCGATGATCATAACACCTGTTTCTTTTCTCGTTGGATTGAATGAACCTGGCTCAGAGAGTCATTTCCCATGGTCCTTGTGGCTAACAAGGTGGATCTGCTGCATCTGAGAAAAATCTCCACGGAGCAAGGCCAGGAGATGGCAACCAAGTTCGATGTAAGAACTCGTCGTCACGAGTTGTTGCCAAAAGGATTTGGGAGGCCTGGGTCAATGCAAGATGAGGCCTGCTCAGCCCTTTCTGAGGCTCCCTTGTATCTGAGGCTCAGAGTAAACTGCTCCACTTGCCCCCACCCCCCCTATCTGCAGCCATACTTTTGATGTCTACGAAAAACAGTTGTCATTTTAGGATTTGTTGATGTATCGTTCTCTATTGGCAGATTCCATACATTGAGACAAGTGCCAAGGAACCTCCCTTAAATGTGGACAAGGCATTTCACCAGCTGGTCAGAGTCATACGGTAAGGCTTCTGAATTCACCAGTGAGAGTCATCACTATTTTCAACATCCATTGTCAATATTGTGATGGTGTTTTCCGATTAAACTATTATTTGACGACTGATAATTGTTTTTTTACCCTTCTATCTGGCAAACAAAACTGACACAGTTGATTGGTCCACACCCGAGACAGCTTTCCTTAGAGCCTAGTCTCACATGGGTTGGACCAAATGACGCCAAAAGGTGCACAACTCAAAGACAATGCACCATCAGAGTATGAGAGCTCGGGGTAAGCATTTACACCATTGGAACTTCCTTTGCCAATAGCGCCTTTTGGCGTCATCTGGTCCAACCCATGTGAGACTAGGCTCTAAGGAAAGCTGTCTCGGGTGTGGACCAATCAACTTCAAGGACAGTGCATATATTATCAGAGTTATGTTTTTTGTTTGCATTATGGCTGCAGGTATTGTGGTCTATGCAAACATGACTCCTTGTAAAAAAAGGTGTCAGTTTTGTTGCCAGATAGAAGGGTAAAAAAACTATTATCATATTTTTTACTGGCAAATGAGGTTCCAATGGTTGTATTTGACGACTCTCTATGACCTGGTAATGATGGCAGAACAATTGCACATTCCCATACGTTGACCTCATCATTCCAATTATGAATGTAGAGTTGCAGCCCATGAAAGGTCTATCATCATCTAAATATTATTTTGTGCAAATTACATGCTCTCAGAGCACATACCATACATCAGTTAAATACAGTAACACAATTTAGAAGACAATTATTACATTTATTTAAATTTCCTGGAAAAAATATATTAAACTATTGAATTCCTTGTTCATGTACTTTTCATACAAACTAAGCTGAGCACCTGCTTTAGATGAGTCGCAAGGAAAAAAAATCCTATTTTATAAGTGGCTAGACAGGTTAGGAGCGACATCCCTTTCTGCACTGAACTCTGAAAACCGTCCACTGTACTGTGCTGTAAATGTCCAACTCAAACCACAGCCCATTGTTTGCTCTCTATATAACAGGCCATGTCCACCACCAAACCTATACTGGGTCACTCACCTCAACTTTGTAAACATTCATCTCTTTACACTTACACAGTGTTGGGTGGCAGGCTGTTCAAACGAGAATGCCACGGCTGACTACTGGCCTGCCCTGCCGCCCTCCCACATGCCCCACAGGCAGCAGGTGCCTGAACACGACTGCAAGAAGAAAAAGAAAGAGAAGTGGAGAAGGGAGCGAGTGAGAGGGTCCAAGGTCAAGTGTGCCACGTCCTAGTGTGGCACCCATGGTGCTGTCCACGCTAGGGCTGGTGTCACACACAGCCACCCACACGGTGCTGTCCACGCTAGGGCTGTGTCACACACAGCCACCCACACGGTGCTGTCCACGCTAGGGCTGTGTCACACACAGCCACCCACACGGCGCTGTCCACGCTAGGGCTGTGTCACACACAGCCATCCACACGGTGCTGTCCACGCTAGGGCTGTGTCACACACAGCCACCCACACGGCGCTGTCCACGCTAGGGCTGGTGTCACACATAGCCACCCACACGGCGCTGTCCACGCTAGGGCTGTGTCACACACAGCCACCCACACGGCGCTGTCCACGCTAGGGCTGTGCCACACACAGCCACCCACACGGTGCTGTCCACGCTAGGGCTGGTGTCACACACAGCCACCCACACGGTGCTGTCCACGCTAGGGCTGTGTCACACACAGCCACCCACACGGTGCTGTCCACGCTAGGGCTGTGTCACACACAGCCACCCACACGGCGCTGTCCACGCTAGGGCTGTGTCACACACAGCCATCCACACGGTGCTGTCCACGCTAGGGCTGTGCCACACACAGCCACCCACACGGTGCTGTCCACGCTAGGGCTGGTGTCACACACAGCCACCCACACGGTGCTGTCCACGCTAGGGCTGTGTCACACACAGCCACCCACACGGTGCTGTCCACGCTAGGGCTGTGTCACACACAGCCACCCACACGGCGCTGTCCACGCTAGGGCTGTGTCACACACAGCCATCCACACGGTGCTGTCCACGCTAGGGCTGTGTCACACACAGCCACCCACACGGCGCTGTCCACGCTAGGGCTGGTGTCACACATAGCCACCCACACGGCGCTGTCCACGCTAGGGCTGTGTCACACACAGCCACCCACACGGCGCTGTCCACGCTAGGGCTGTGCCACACACAGCCACCCACACGGTGCTGTCCACGCTAGGGCTGGTGTCACACACAGCCACCCACACGGTGCTGTCCACGCTAGGGCTGTGTCACACACAGCCACCCACACGGTGCTGTCCACGCTAGGGCTGGTGTCACACACAGCCACCCACACGGTGCTGTCCACGCTAGGGCTGGTGTCACACACAGCCACCCACACGGTGCTGTCCACGCTAGGGCTGTGTCACACACAGCCACCCACACGGTGCTGTCCACGCTAGGGCTGTGTCACACACAGCCACCCACACGGCGCTGTCCACGATGTAGGATCATCGAACGGCACAACCCTACCGGGCCGGCACCATACAGTGACATCCCCTATGCCACTACAAATGCACAAATGTTCGTTATTTTTGTGATAATTAAGATGATGGAACCTGTTTCTATTGTGTTCCTACCTTGGAGCCATTGAACACCCTCGCTAAGATTCGACAATTCAGTGTTAATATTTTAAATCGCGCCTGAAGGTACAACTTATACAAAACAGCGTATATAATTTAACTTGGCAGCACTGAGCGGTGTTTTGTTTAAATGATTTTAATCTCCGAACGTAGCTTCAGCACAACTCTACAGCCTTGCGTATTAAGTTATATAATTTATTTAGTTCGTTCCGATTGGTTGTTATCACGCAGATTATGATCGTCTATGTTGTGTTCTACAGTAACTGTAGATGAGGGTTGGATTGGTAAACATTTTTATAGTTCTTCATCCCGAAGGACACTATATATATCTAAATATATTGGATACAGTATTGATATATTTAAATGTTAGAATGGGTCTTAATTCAGCCAGTGCACTCCGAACACCCTCGCAGAAAATATTTCATGAAAAATTAAGCCCTGATTAATTACTGCGTGCAACAGTAAATATACGACAAAGCTAATGATAGGAATTCTACTTAATGAGCGGACGTTTTGTGAATAATAATTCGCAGCAATTAAATCTTGACTCGGAAAGCCTCCTTACAGTAAACATACAATACTTTTAATTATTAAGGGAGAGGAGTGTTGACGCAGTGGTCAGCACACTGCGTTATGAATCTTAACAACCAGAGTTCGATTCCTTTTTTTTAAATCCTCTATATTAAGTTCACTTGCTTGCTTGCTTAGGATCGTGCAAATCTTTCAGCCGTTTTTTAACCCACTTCCCGTGATCCAATCGAGCTGACATTTTGCACACAGACTCGTTGTGCGTGACAATTAATTTTCGTGAATTTTTTTTTCCAAATTTTACACTGTTTAGGGAAATTTTTAAATATTTAATTACCAATTGCTTAATGGTGGCAGACAATCATCTGACCCATAGGTGGCAGCCATCTCAAGCCAGAGGACGAGAGGACTCTAGCCGCCCCAATGCCACGCATATAAAGGATTTATAGTGAAAAACTTTGTTTTTACGGCTTAATTTTTTTTCCTCTGACCCCGTGGTTTAAAGTGCAGTCTCCAACTCGTGTTGTTCACTGCCTGCCCGGCCTCTATGAAGAAGGGATATTTCCCGAAACGTCACCTCTGATTTATATATTATTGCAAGGCCAGAGTGTTATTGGCGGATGTGAGTTTTGAGTGCAATTCCGGGGAAGTGAGCCTGAGTTCAATCTCTGGCCATGACGAACATCGGTAGTGAATGGTGACTGTAACCGTTCCTGGGTCTCCCCCTACACTCCTACAGCAACCCACATTGATCAGCACGGTGAAGTATGGTGAAGCATCCACCACCATCCACACAGCAGTGGGTGGACAAAGGAATACGAATAAAAGAATGAATCTAAGTTGCAAACAATTGTGTTTACAATTATTTTAACAAAACCTAATGCTTTCTCACACAGCCAAAAGTCGCAAACTAAATTCATAATTATAAAATATGCATAGTATAGTGACATGCTACACTTTTCAGGTACCAATGATGTACAAAATGACTGTTCCGTTAAAAAAAAACATACAGCAGTAATCATTTTTACACACGCAGTAAATGTACATAGTGTTCTGTGGGTGTAGTTTGGCATTGTACGCGGGAGGCCAGTCACTGTGAGTCCTGATGACTAACCGACGGAGAGAATATTGGAGAATTGACTTCACACAGTAGAGTCACAGTGCCCGTGGGGTGACGTGGCTCTATCACGTGTCTCGGCTCACCTATTTGTCTTTGTTACTGGATCTACTTAGACTAATTTAAGATAACCACATTTCTCATTCACTGCGTTATAAATATATGTATATATTCTTAATAAAAAATACCACGACGTTTCGATCGTGATATTTATTATTATTTTATATTTACGTGGCTTTACTGAAAGATCCAAAGAATATGAATTATTGCAGTCACGAAAGCTTTAAGTCAATAGATATATGCCTATAAATATACCCCGGGTTTGCACAAGACAAGCTGTTATTTTATTTCCATATTGATATTCCAATAATTTCGAAATATAATTAACAGGAGAGTACTTATTATTCGAGAGAGAAAAACGAATTTGAAATCCACTGCATTGTACTTTCACGATACCGTAATCAGCCACGATGCCTGCTGGGTGAAGGCATCACAATCAGAATATGTATTTCTACTGGAGGAATCCAATGAGCTTTCAAGCTCTTTTTTTTACAAATGGGTATGTGATTCAACAATTCATATAGCTTCTGCACACGAGCTAATTTCAGCGCTCCATCTCCTATTAATGTCCCTCCTTTGGCTGTTCTCCCATAGCCAGTCTCTATCACCTCTGCCATCCATTCTAGTGACATATCCTACCAAAGGCCACTATTTCTGAACATGCAATATTACGTCTCTCGCTTAATCCCTGCCCTTGTGTTCTGCTGTCCCTCGAAGTAATTCCGAGTAGGCATGCATGTGTCTTTGCCATGTACCTTATGTTTGCTTGTACCCTTATCAACGTTCCATTTTTTTCGTCAATGTCCATGTTTCTGATTCATATATGTCATAACAGGTAATATGTACTTATTGAAAACGTTCTCCTTTCGTCACATTGCTATGTACAGCAATTGCTTTTCATGATCAATCTCAGTTTTCCCAAATCAGCGTGTATAAAGAGCATCAAGTTACCCAGAACTCATGCGTGGTGTGCACATCCAAGCGTCGGGGACAGGCGGAACGCGCACAAACTCTGTCCGGTGCGAGTTCACTCCAGCGCAGGACTCGCCAATCGCTGGTGCTCTTTGCACACGTGTTGTATCTGCACTCACGTGCGTGGGAGGGGAGCTGGGTCGATGGGGATATCTGGAGATAGGGGAGAGGATTGGATGGTTTGCGGTTAGGGGTGGGGGTATATTTGGTCGTTAGAATTGGGAGGTGTTCTGGGGGGGGAAGAGATGCCGTGGGGAGTAAAAGAGACGGGTGCGGGGGGGGGGTGTAAGGAGAAGGGCTGTGTGAGAAGCAGGGCCGTAATTATAATATATCGGGGGGGGGGGGCACATCCCCCACCCCCCAATATATTGCATCCCCCCCAATATTCAAATATGCTCAAAATGTCCCCCCCCCCCCAATATATTGCTATAAAATAGATTTCTGTTTATATGATTGTGGTTATGGTTGGACTTTATTAATCCCTAATCTCTGCAATTACATACAATGCAACAAGAAAAGGTAAAGAAGAAAAAACAGAGCAATGGAATACAATACACTATTAGACATTATTGTAAAAAAAAAAAGTCCATCCTATGTGTTAGTGAATTTTGTAATATTTGAGGCAGGAAATTAGTTTTCAAATATAAATTTTTTTCTGGGGTGGGGGGGACCCCCAAACCCTCTGGAAGATGTGGTCCCCCCCAATGTCGACTCCATGGCTACGGCCTTGGTGAGAAGAGATGATTGGTGGGAGAAATGGAAGGTTGGTGGGGGAAAATTAAGGAGCTGTGGAGAGATTGGTGGTGGGGGGCAGATGGGAGGGGTGTGATGGGGGTGGACATGGGATGGGAAGGCATGAAACGTGTATTGGACGGATGGGAAAGGAGTGGGGGGGGGCATGGGCGGGGTAGTGTGGGGATGAGATGATGTGTGGGGGGCCATTGAGAGTGGTGGGGGGCATAGGGGAGGGAGAAGCGAGAGGGATTAGTTGGAGGTTAGTGGTGGGGCGGTGTGGAGAGGCCTGATGGGAGGTATAGGTGAGGGAGATCAAGGTGGGGGATGAGATGGGTGGGGGGGAGGTGATGAGATGGGTGGGGGGGTGATGAAGTGGGGGGGGGGGTGTGATGAGATTGGTGGGGGGGGGGTGAGATTGGTGGGGGAGGGTGGTATTGGTGGGGGGAGATGAGATGGGGGGGGGGGAGATGGGGGGGAGATGGGGGGAAATGAGATGGGGAGGGAGATGGGGGGTGAGATGGGGCGGGGGTGAGATGGGAGGAGGTGAGATGGGGGGAGGTGATATTGGTGGGGGGTGAGATTTGGGGAGGTGAGATGGGGGGGAGATGGAGGGGTGAGATGGGGGGGGGGGAAATGAGGGGGGGGGGTGAGATTGGGGGTGTGATTGGGGGGTGTGATTGGGGGGTGAGATGGGGGGGAGGGGGTGAGATAGGAGGGGGGTGAAATAGGGGGGGTGAGATGGGGGGGTGAGATAGGGGGGGGTGAGATAGGGGGGGTGAGATAGGGGGGGGGTGACATAGGGGGGGGTGAGATGGGGGGGGGGTGAGATAGGGGGGGGTGAGATAGGGGGGGTGAGATAGGGGGGGGTGACATAGGGGGGGGTGAGATAGGGGGGGTGAGATGGGGGGGGGGTGAGATAGGGGGGTGTGAGATAGGGGGGGGTGAGATAGGGGGGGGTGAGATAGGGGGGGTGAGATGGGGGGGGGGTGAGATAGGGGGGGGTGAGATGGGGGGGGGGTGAGATAGGGGGGGGTGAGATAGGGGGGGGTGACATAGGGGGGGTGGATAGGGGGGTGAGATAGGGGGGGGGTGACATAGGGGGGGGTGAGATAGGGGGGTGAGATAGGGGGGGGTGACATAGGGGGGGGTGACATAGGGGGGGGTGAGATAGGGGGGGGTGAGATAGGGGGGGGTGAGATAGGGGGGGTGAGATAGGGGGGGGGGGGTGACATAGGGGGGGGTGAGATAGGGGGGGGGTGACATAGGGGGGGGGGTGAGATAGGGGGGGTGAGATAGGGGGGGGTGACATAGGGGGGGGTGAGATAGGGGGGGGGTGACATAGGGGGGGGGGTGACATAGGGGGGGTGAGATAGGGGGGGGGGTGAGATAGGGGGGGTGAGATAGGGGGGGGTGAGATAGGGGGGGGGTGAGATAGGGGGGGGTGAGATAGGGGGGTGAGATAGGGGGGTGAGATAGGGGGGGGTGAGATAGGGGGGGGTGAGATAGGGGGGGGTGAGATAGGGGGGGGTGAGATAGGGGGGGGGTGAGATAGGGGGGGTGAGATAGGGGGGGGGGTGAGATAGGGGGGGGTGACATAGGGGGGGGTGAGATAGGGGGGGGTGAGATAGGGGGGGGGTGAGATAGGGGGGGTGAGATAGGGGGGGTGACATAGGGGGGGTGAGATAGGGGGGTGAGATAGGGGGGTGAGATAGGGGGGGGTGACATAGGGGGGGGGTGAGATAGGGGGGGTGAGATAGGGGGGGGTGACATAGGGGGGGGGTGAGATAGGGGGGGTGAGATAGGGGGGTGAGATAGGGGGGGGGTGACATAGGGGGGGGGGGTGAGATAGGGGGGGTGAGATAGGGGGGGGGTGACATAGGGGGGGGTGAGATAGGGGGGGGGGTGACATAGGGGGGGGGGTGACATAGGGGGGGTGAGATAGGGGGGGGGTGAGATAGGGGGGGTGAGATAGGGGGGGGGTGACATAGGGGGGGGTGAGATAGGGGGGGGTGAGATAGGGGGGGGGTGAGATAGGGGGGGTGAGATAGGGGGGGGTGAGATAGGGGGGGGTGAGATAGGGGGGGGGGTGACATAGGGGGGGTGAGATAGGGGGGGGTGAGATAGGGGGGGGGTGAGATAGGGGGGGGTGACATAGGGGGGGGGTGAGATAGGGGGGGTGAGATAGGGGGGGGTGACATAGGGGGGGGGGTGAGATAGGGGGGGTGAGATAGGGGGGTGAGAAGGGGGAGGTGAGATGGGAGGTGAGATGGGGGGGGGTGAGATGGGGGGGGTGAGATGGGAGGTGAGATGGGGGGGGGTGAGATGGGAGGTGAGATGGGGGGGGGTGAGATGGGGGGGGGTGAGATAGGGGGGTGAGATAGGGGGGGGGTGACATAGGGGGGGGTGAGATAGGGGGGGTTGAATAGGGGGGGGTGACATAGGGGGGGGGTGCGATAGGGGGGGTGAGATAGGGGGAGGTGAGATGGGAGGTGAGATGGGGGGGGGGGTGAGATGGGATGGGAGATGGGGGGGGTGAAATGGGGGGGGTGAGATAGGGGGGGTGAGATAGGGGGAGGTGAGATGGGAGGTGAGATGGGGGGGGTGAAATGGGGGGGGGTGAGATAGGGGGGGTGAGATAGGGGGGGTGACATAGGGGGGGTGAGATAGGGGGGGTGAGATAGGGGGGGTGAGATAGGGGGGGGGTGACATAGGGGGGGGGTGAGATAGGGGGGGTGAGATAGGGGGGTGAGATAGGGGGGGGTGACATAGGGGGGGGGTGAGATAGGGGGGGTGAGATAGGGGGGGTGAGATAGGGGGGTGAGATAGGGGGTGAGATAGGGGGGGGTGACATAGGGGGGGGGTGAGATAGGGGGGGTGAGATAGGGGGGGTGAGATAGGGGGGGGGTGACATAGGGGGGGGGTGAGATAGGGGGGGTGAGATAGGGGGGTGAGATAGGGGGGGGGTGACATAGGGGGGGGGGGGGGTGAGATAGGGGGGGTGAGATAGGGGGGGGTGACATAGGGGGGGGTGCGATAGGGGGGGGGTGAATAGGGGGGGGGTGACATAGGGGGGGTGAGATAGGGGGGGGGGGTGAGATAGGGGGGGTGAGATAGGGGGGGGGTGACATAGGGGGGGTGAGATAGGGGGGGGTGAGATAGGGGGGGGGTGAGATAGGGGGGGTGAGATAGGGGGGTGACATAGGGGGGGGTGAGATAGGGGGGGTGAGATAGGGGGGGGTGACATAGGGGGGGGTGAGATAGGGGGGGTGAGATAGGGGGGTGAGATAGGGGGAGGTGAGATGGGAGGTGAGATGGGGGGGGGTGAGATGGGGGGGGTGAGATGGGAGGTGAGATGGGGGGGGGTGAGATGGGGGGGGTGAGATGGGAGGTGAGATGGGGGGGGGGTGAGATAGGGGGGGTGAGATAGGGGGGGGTGACATAGGGGGGGGTGAGATAGGGGGGGTGAGATAGGGGGGGGGTGACATAGGGGGGGGGTGAGATAGGGGGGGTGAGATAGGGGGAGGTGAGATGGGAGGTGAGATGGGGGGGGGTGAGATGGGAGGTGAGATGGGGGGGGTGAAATGGGGGGGGGTGAGATAGGGGGGGTGAGATAGGGGGAGGTGAGATGGGAGGTGAGATGGGGGGGGTGAAATGGGGGGGGGTGAGATAGGGGGGGTGAGATAGGGGGGGTGACATAGGGGGGGTGAGATAGGGGGGGTGAGATAGGGGGGGTGAGATAGGGGGGGGGTGACATAGGGGGGGGGTGAGATAGGGGGGGTGAGATAGGGGGGTGAGATAGGGGGGGGTGACATAGGGGGGGGGTGAGATAGGGGGGGTGAGATAGGGGGGGTGAGATAGGGGGGTGAGATAGGGGGGTGAGATAGGGGGGGTGACATAGGGGGGGGGTGAGATAGGGGGGGTGAGATAGGGGGGGTGAGATAGGGGGGGGTGACATAGGGGGGGGGTGAGATAGGGGGGTGAGATAGGGGGGTGAGATAGGGGGGGGTGACATAGGGGGGGGGGGGGTGAGATAGGGGGGGTGAGATAGGGGGGGGGTGACATAGGGGGGGGTGAGATAGGGGGGGGGTGACATAGGGGGGGGGTGACATAGGGGGGGTGAGATAGGGGGGGGGTGAGATAGGGGGGGTGAGATAGGGGGGGGGGTGACATAGGGGGGGGTGAGATAGGGGGGGGGGTGAGATAGGGGGGGGTGAGATAGGGGGGTGAGATAGGGGGGGTGAGATAGGGGGGTGAGATAGGGGGGGGTGACATAGGGGGGGGTGAGATAGGGGGGGGTGAGATAGGGGGGGGTGAGATAGGGGGGGTGAGATAGGGGGGGGTGACATAGGGGGGGGTGAGATAGGGGGGGTGAGATAGGGGGGGGTGACATAGGGGGGGGTGAGATAGGGGGGGGTGAGATAGGGGGGGGTGACATAGGGGGGGGGTGAGATAGGGGGGGTGAGATAGGGGGGTGAGATAGGGGGAGGTGAGATGGGAGGTGAGATGGGGGGGGGTGAGATGGGGGGGGTGAGATGGGAGGTGAGATGGGGGGGGGTGAGATGGGAGGTGAGATGGGGGGGGTGAGATGGGGGGGGGTGAGATAGGGGGGGTGAGATAGGGGGGGTGACATAGGGGGGGTGAGATAGGGGGGGTGAGATAGGGGGGGTGAGATAGGGGGGGGGGGGTGACATAGGGGGGGGTGAGATAGGGGGGGGTGAGATAGGGGGGGGTGACATAGGGGGGGGGGTGAGATAGGGGGGGTGAGATAGGGGGGTGAGATAGGGGGAGGTGAGATGGGAGGTGAGATGGGGGGGGGTGAGATGGGGGGGGTGAGATGGGGGGGTGAGATAGGGGGGGTGAGATAGGGGGGGTGACATAGGGGGGGTGAGATAGGGGGGGTGAGATAGGGGGGGTGAGATAGGGGGGGGGTGACATAGGGGGGGGGGTGAGATAGGGGGGGTGAGATAGGGGGGGGTGACATAGGGGGGGGGGTGAGATAGGGGGGGTGAGATAGGGGGGTGAGATAGGGGGGGGGTGACATAGGGGGGGGGGGGTGAGATAGGGGGGGTGAGATAGGGGGGGGGTGACATAGGGGGGGGTGAGATAGGGGGGGGGTGACATAGGGGGGGGTGACATAGGGGGGGTGAGATAGGGGGGGGGGTGAGATAGGGGGGGTGAGATAGGGGGGGGGTGACATAGGGGGGGGTGAGATAGGGGGGGGTGAGATAGGGGGGGGGTGAGATAGGGGGGGTGAGATAGGGGGGGTGAGATAGGGGGGGTGAGATAGGGGGGGGGTGACATAGGGGGGGGTGAGATAGGGGGGGGGTGAGATAGGGGGGGTGAGATAGGGGGGGTGACATAGGGGGGGGTGAGATAGGGGGGGTGAGATAGGGGGGGGTGACATAGGGGGGGGGTGAGATAGGGGGGGTGAGATAGGGGGGTGAGATAGGGGGAGGTGAGATGGGAGGTGAGATGGGGGGGGGTGAGATGGGGGGGGTGAGATGGGAGGTGAGATGGGGGGGGGGTGAGATGGGAGGTGAGATGGGGGGGGTGAGATGGGGGGGGGTGAGATAGGGGGGGTGAGATAGGGGGGGTGACATAGGGGGGGGTGAGATAGGGGGGGTGAGATAGGGGGGGTGAGATAGGGGGGGGGGTGACATAGGGGGGGGTGAGATAGGGGGGGTGAGATAGGGGGGGTGACATAGGGGGGGGGTGAGATAGGGGGGGTGAGATAGGGGGGTGAGATAGGGGGGGGGTGAGATAGGGGGGGTGAGATAGGGGGGGTGAGATAGGGGGGGTGAGATAGGGGGGGGGTGACATAGGGGGGGGGTGAGATAGGGGGGGTGAGATAGGGGGGGTGAGATAGGGGGGTGAGATAGGGGGAGGTGAGATGGGAGGTGAGATGGGGGGGGGTGAGATGGGGGGGGGTGAGATGGGAGGTGAGATGGGGGGGGGTGAGATGGGAGGTGAGATGGGGGGGGTGAGATGGGGGGGGTGAGGTGAGAGGGGAGGTGAGATGGGGGGGTGGGGGGGGAGATTGGGGGGGGGTGGGGGGGGAGATTGGGGGGGGGTGGGGGGGAGATTGGGGGGGTGGGGGGGAGATTGGGGGGGTGGCCTCTGCGAGTGGTGCCGTCACGTCCGGCGCCGCTCTGCGTGGCGCATGCGTAGACCGCGCTGCTGCTGCTGTGGCTGGTGCTGTGGTGGCGGTGGTGGCGGAGGAGACGACGCAGCGCGAGTTACCGTCAGGCGCGCACCGCGGATTCATCATCGTCCTGTTGCTGCTCGCTCGCTCGCTCCCCCCTCGTCTCTCGCCCTCTCATCGCAACCTCGCGGGGGCACAGCTCCACGCCGACACCGCGCCAAGGACGAGCCGAGCAGAGCCGCCCTGAAGAAGCGGTAGGGGAGGGGGGGAGGCTTGGTTGAGGTGGAGGGAGAGATGAACTTCTTGCGACGGACCTTCACCAGAGGTCCGGTCCGGCCACCGGGCCAGGGACCGGGCCACGGTCAGGGCCACGGCCACGGCCACGGGCATGGACACGGGCACGGACAGGGCAAGGCCGGCCCCGTGGAGGCCGCGGCGCACATCCCCGCGGCTGGGGACGCGAGGGACCCCATCACCTGCCGCGTCTCGCTGCTCGACGGCTCCGACATCACCGTGGAGCTGCCGGTGCGAGACGCGTCCGTCGCTCTCTCTCTCACCTCCTCCGCGCTCTCACCTCATCTCTCACCTCCTCATCTCTCTCACCTCCTCTCTCATCTCTCTGTCACCTCCTCCTCTCTCTCACCTCTCTCATCTCTCTCACCTCCTCCTCTCTCATCTCTCTGTCACCTCCTCCTCTCTCTCACCTCTCTCATCTCTCTCACCTCCCTCTCACCTCCTCCTCGCTCTCACCTCCTCCTCCTCGCTCTCTCACCTCCTCGCTCTCACCTCCTCCTCCTCGCTGTGACACATCTCTACACCATCAGCGACACTTGGATTCCATACGAGACGGTCTCCTTCCCTCCTGTATCACTCACTCTTCCTCCAACACCTCATTCAGCTTGTGCACCTCTGACGACAAGCACGTCATTCCTCTTTCTACTTCCTCTTTCTTTACGTCTTCATTGACCTCAAACATTCCTACCTCCTGCTGCAACTCGTCCACCTTTCCGTCCAACCGACCCTGATTATTTTTCGAGTATTCACTTCACTCGCAACCATCTCTTTCTTCTCCAACACCTCTCAGCTATCCACCATTTCCTCCTCTTTGTGCTCTTCGACATTCATCGTTACCACCTCCTTACTCTTCTTCCTTCTTATCCTGTACCTCCTTCCCCGGTTAGTTGGCACACAGGGGGCCTCCCCCACCACCCACCCACCCACCTGGCCTCACGGCTACCTCTGGGATTCTGGGGATGATGGATGACCCACTGCCGTGTTGAGGCCCTCTCCGAATCTCGCCTTAGCAAGTGGCAGGTGGCTGTGGTGGCGTCTGTGGTGGCTTTGGTATTGGCACAAAGCGTATCTCTGTGCCGTTTTGACCAAGTCCGTAGTGTCTACGTCCTGTGACTGTGACCGCTTGGGAGACGTGGGCTGGCTGTGGCTGCTGCCTGCGTCTTTGGCTCAGTTGCCGTAGCTATGAACGGATGTGATTGGTGGTTGCTGTGGCTTTTGCTCGTGGCTTTTGCTCGTGGCTTTTGTGTGGGCAATTGTGTGGTCGTGCCTCGTGCGTTTAGTTCTCAACCCGCCACGTAACTCGGTTACAGATGGAGATGCACGAAGCGCAAGCGATTGAGGGCTGCATTCGTGGTTTATTTGTTTAAACACGCTCCACTGTCACCAGGCACCAGAACTAAGTAATACTTGCATCATTATTGGCATTTTTTTACTGCACTGGTGATGTCCTGTCATTTATTTGACTAATTTTAAATGCAATCTTTTGTCAATAAAAGTGGCAGTTGGCCTGCATTTTTTTAGCCAGCCAAATACAAAGAAAAGCCATCAGGAAATATCTGG
Source organism: Lethenteron reissneri (assembly GCF_015708825.2). Lineage (NCBI taxonomy): Eukaryota > Metazoa > Chordata > Hyperoartia > Petromyzontiformes > Petromyzontidae > Lethenteron > Lethenteron reissneri. The sequence continues at coordinate 3,166,022 of NC_083799.1, forward strand.
TTGCTTTCGCTCGGGAGAGCCATGCAAACCATGCCCTCTAACTATCCATGTTAATGAATAAAGTTATGCGTGTAAAGCAGCATGGGATAGTGATTATTGTTTCTTGGCATGCCCACGCTCGCCACGCTTGTTATCCTGGAGTGTGTTGGCTCGAAGGTTCCTGCCACGGATCATTAGCATCATTTACCATGGCACCCAGTGATGTTTGCACGGTCCAAAGCTTCACCTTGTGACTTGCGGAACCACTTTGTTTTAAAGCACCTGGCGTGATAAATGTTGGCGATTTGCACTTTTTTCATCTTTTGTATGTCTGTGGGGTATCCTGGACAAATCGGTCTTTGAGTTCACAGGTTACATTTGTCATGCAAAGTGATTTGCAGGGACATTTCCCACAGTAGGCCACGCCGTTTTCTTTCCTTGTGTCGTCTTAGCAAGCGTTAGTGACAGATTATTCCCTTTTCTGGTTTTACACTTACGTAATTACAATCTGTTTAACAAGTTTTCCCAATGAAATTGGCCTGTTATATTTACCTTGGGTTGAACAAGAAATATCTGTAATTGGATCAAATATGAGTCAGCCTGGAATTCCCCAGGTGCTCCATCGGGGGGGTGGGGCAGTGGAGTGAATGTTTCATTCGAAAGCACTCCGTGTTCAGACAAACATGTTTGTCACATCTCACCTTGGTCTGGAAATTCCAGGTAGCCCACGTTTTTGCATAACAATTGGACTCGGCAACCAAACCTTGAAAACTGCCCCGAATTTGTGCTGTTTGGCTGACAGATTGCACCTTGCAACCTAAATGTGCATTGTTTTGGACTTTGGACAGTAACTGCTTTGACTGTGGTGCCCCTCCTTCGTGATATAGGATGTCGTTAATCAGTAAACAGACATGCTAATGTAGTAAATACATTTTAAGCCTCTCTCGCGCAACATCCGACGTTGCAATACAATCACATGCATGTAACTTTATCATCTTCACAGAGGGTGTCCCGTAATTAAAGACCGTGTGCCAGATCTGTTCATGACCTAGACACTTTCCTGTGACTCAATAGGCCACGGAAGTATTGCCTTCCCATAATGTTGCTGGTGTCAGGTCTTTTTTTTGCCGGTATTATTTTTACGTTGACAAGCGAGTACAAAATGAAGACATCTTAACGAACCTAGGCATATGCAAGCACGTCATTGGAGGCTTTCATTCAAAGCCTTATTCAAAAGTTTAAGAAAAAAAGTACATAGCGTGACTTGTCTTTATTTATATCTGGCAGCATTCCACCTACGCCAGCACGTGCAAGACTCGATTTAGCCAACCGGTTACCATCTAGTCCTCAAACGAAACTTGTTGCTGAAAACCTCTTGCAGCGGCATCAACCATGAGCTTCGATGACATTTTAACATGAATACACCACTGATCGCATTGCATCGTGAAGCAGACACCGAGTTTACGTGGCCGCAACACTCAAATATACTGGCTCACATCAGCACAGTTTCACCTTGTATGCGGAAAATGCAATCTGAGCTTATTATGTTCAAATCCATATCGTAATAAAGTCTATAATTCTGTAATATTGTGCCACATACAGTAGTAGTAGCCTGTGCTGTGGGATTGCGCTAATCCCTCCGACTGGCTGAGCCAGTACTGTCACCCAGCGTGTTGCTTGTCATCATCGTTCATATAAAACGCCACTTACGGAAGCGCTGCGTCGTGTACACAGTACTAGTGTAGGTGAAGGATAAATGTGTATTTTGGGTGAAGTCTTGCTTCATCATCACCCCGCATTCTCGATGTTTAACCTTGTTATGGTTACTGTATTTGGCAAAATTATGTTGTACGATTCTAATAAAATGTTAACAATACAAACTACTATACGGCAAAGACCATTACGAATGAAGCATTCTAATTACGCACGCCTATATCAACATCGAAGTGTATCCCAAGACTCAAACGAATAAAGGGCAGTGCACACCTTCCTTGCCATTTGCCAGTTTTGAGCCAGTGATGGAAATTCCACACTACTGTTCCTGTATCTAGTCTGTAGACCACTGCGTTGACTTATCGCAAATAAGTTTGCATTTAATTGGTTTGTGAGAGATTATAGGCTAAGTCAACCCCCAATTGGAATTTGCACTGACATCTAATCGTGAGTCCGACGTGTTGTCACATTGACACCTGCCCGGATATACTTGTATGTCGCCACCTCTTTGTGGAAAAGTGTCTTTCGTGGCGGTATATTTCTGGCTCCACTTGGATGTTGCTGCACATGTATTCCTAACCCAGATGGCAGAAAGGAAAGCGCATGCTTATGGCCACTCTAAAGCGTTCTTTCTCATGAAGGTAGCATGTTGTCGTTGCGCAGAAAAAGGCGGTGGGCCAAGACCTCTTTGATCAAGTGATGTACCACCTGGACATCCTGGAGGTCGACTACTTCGGCCTGCAATTCATGGACTCGGCACAAGTCTCCGTAAGGGAGCCTTTCACAATCTCATTCCAGTGTCAGCAGCAGACACAATAATGGATTTTATTTTTTAATTTTCACAGAATTTCTGTACAGATCTTTATTGACAGTTGTTCGGTAAAAAAATGCATTAATGTTTTGACGTAATCTCTCTGGATCAGTAGGAGCATTTCTGCAATCTGTTATTTTTGAGGCGGGGATGGTAGGCGCATGCATCATCATGTTTGATATACACCAACCTGTATAAACACAAGGTGCCTTTGAGAGATAGCACAGCAAGTAGATTGCTAATATCTTTGAAGGAGTTTTGATTGTTATCTTCTCACGGGGATTTGCCCTAGAAATTCTGGTTTTCCCCGAAATGCAAAAAAAAAATGCATTGCCAACATTTTTCCTTCCAGAACCCTCCTAAACTAATTCTGGGACTAAGTGAGGCTTTTTGGGTAAAAAAAATACATTTCATTTTTTTTATTATGACAGAAACATAGCAGAATATTAACAATATGAAGTGCTTTAGTTTATTGGCACTATTTATCATTCTAATGTGTGCCTGTCATATTGGATTGTTTTACAATTATGATTTGTTTTCATGCAGCACTGGCTGGATCACACCAAGAACATTCGGAAACAAGTAAAAAGTAAGGAATGTTACTGCTTTACCAAGCTGGTTTGGTTAATGGATGTTTGACAGTAGACCATTCAGCCATATAGATTTCCATTAACTACATGTATTGCACATGCATTTATTTACTTAAAATGTTATTGAAATATTTAGAGTTCATAAGTAGAAGTGCTATATTTAAATACATTCACTAAACACCCTTGAACTTTTAGAACAGCTAAAGGAAGGAAAGAGCCCAGGAGAGAGGTCTGCCGAGCTAACATTGCACTGCGGTGGCTTTACAAACTTTGCCATTCACAATTCCGTGCTCTCTTCGCTGCATGCAGTCGGCCCTCCCTACTGCTTCCACATGCGTGTCAAGTTCTACTCCTCGGAGCCGAACAACCTGCACGAGGAGCTCACCAGGTGCTCACCTCGGTTTCCCTCACTTGGGGCGCCCGTCTTGGAAGTGTCATGTTGGGCGATGGCAGCCAGACATGGTGCCGGCTCTCCACTGCCCCCCTTCCCCTTTGCAGGAAATTAGGGCCATGCTTGCAGAACATGCACATGTGGTCTTTTATGCCGGTAAAACAGGAAGGGGCGGTCATCGTCGTTAAAACTCGAAGTTTTGGGGTGCTGTAAACGGTTAGGAAACAAGATGCAGCGTTGTACAATTTTTTATTGTATTATTGGACAATTTCCAGGCAGTCTTTTGTGACTATCCCCAAACTTAGGAGTTTTTCTTAAATAATAATGTGTAAAAAAAAAACACCCTCCATTGTGAGCACAGTTTAATGTGCACTGGGTTGCATGTGTAGTGTTTGGCATGCCGAGTGCCGGCTGTGTAGCAGAGGCTGCCGTTGATGCGCACAAATGGTTTGTACAGCTTGTTGCTTTACTAGTCGACGCTACACGCGATCAGAGCCTGGGTTCCTGCATTTGAAAGAACGTTGCAAAGTTGAATTGTATCGTTAGATGTTATACATGTCTTGTGCTGGAAGGCAAATGTGCCATTGTTCTCAGAATGACTTATGCATGATCAGATATTTTTGGTTTTGTTGAAACCATATGGGAGGTGTCAATCATATCCTCATTGCAAGTAATTGCGCAAGCGTTCCTGTTGACATACTCAACGGCTGCTGTAATAAAAGTGGGCTGAACTTCGCATGGCATACTTATTTTGCCGTTTGAGTTTGCGTGCAGAGCTGAAACGTTGGTCAATGATTCATGTAATTTCGAGTTCTCGATCAATGCATTAATTGTTTGGTGGTAGTTTAAGAGCTCTTGGGGATGACAAAAAAAATGTGGCGGCATGCATCACAAACATCAGGCCCTTACTCCATAAGTCTCTTTTCTGTTCTCTTCTAGGTACCTGTTTGTTCTCCAGCTCAAGCAGGACATTCTCTCTGGAAAGTAAGACTTACATTTTTTATCTTTATGTGCAAGGTTGTGCTACAGCCGTCCGCAATGCTCGTGAACATCAAAAGCGTCCGCTGTGAATGTTATATTGCATAGTTGCTGAGATGAGGTTCAGCCTGTGCGCTTTGAGAGTCACTTGATATGTGAAGTGCTTGGAATTGCAGTTGGCTCCAATAATTCCCTCTGCCATCTGTGGAGTGCCCTTGGTGTACCAGCAGCCCCTCGATTGTCAAAATCTGTGCACATTTTCTTAGTTGATACTAGCCCCTCTTGCTACCACATTTTGCACTTCATGTGCTGACTTCTGATGTGGTATTTGTCTGCAGGCTCGAATGTCCCTTTGAAACGGCCGTGCAGTTGGCAACCTACAGTCTGCAGGGTAAGTCGCGCGGGAAATGGTGTTTGGAAATTTTTTGGTCATTTTATGAAACTAACTTGGCAATGAAAATGTCAAATTAAATTATATTGTTGCACCTCCGATTAGCAAGGTTGGCTACATACGGTGTGAAAGAAGTTCAACGAATATACATTGGCGATTGATTTCTCTGTCTATATTCTGTGCTCTTATTTATTCTCTGGCTTTGTTTTTCTTTCTACATTTTGTCATAACGAGTCCTTGGCCTTTTGTATTAAATATTGCAATTGACAACTCGGCAAATCACAAATCGTATAATAACCTGAACCTGTGTTTTATTGACACAAATTGACATTGAAACAGACAATTGTAAGTTAATTGAACAGAGCAGAATTCATATAGCTGAGTGAATTGCCCATAAAGATATTTAAGAGGTATTCTGGTGTTTTTTTAAAGTAAATTGCCGACATTACATGTACATTGATAAAATAGGGTGATGAAGTAAATTTGCATTTAGTACCTTGTTTTGATTGAATATAGGCTCTTTTTGCAATCAAATGTCCAGGTTATATATACACACATGGGCAATATTATGCAAACAGGGCAGTGTGTGCTGGTGAGTTGTGGATTTATAGCAGGATAAATAAAATACTTGGCCAGTATCTTTATTCGTTCACATACAGCCCTTTAATCAGTCCACTGAACAAGGGCCCCTCCCCATACCACTTGGGGGTCACATGGGTTATTTAGAGCATACTTCACCATGCTGGTCAGCACATGTTACGTCGGCTGAGTATTGATCTACTGTCTAAATATGTTAAGGATAGTTAAGCAAAATCAACTGTCAGAGTTCTTTATTCTGCATTCGTAAACAATTAAGCCTGCAAGATAAGCGTCACATTCTCACAAGGAAGTGCACATAAGTCAGTCCCATAATTTAGTTACCCTTTTGCTGTTAATCGAAGAGCATTCCGTTGAATAGTCCACTACGAACAATTTTTGCTGTCCATTCCTTGTCACTAATGTGCACCGTATTCGTTTTTTTGTGCAAATGGTCATCTGAGCGTGCGACGTCTGTGCTTCTAGGCAGGTTGGAGGAAGGTTACAAGAATCAAATTGCATACAGTGATTGTTGAATGCTGGCTAAATAGCCGATGGATGTTTCACTCTTTCAAGTTCACAAACAAACAGTGAAAGATGGCGATGGCTTTGGAAGGCTTTTATTCAGCAGTAAATGAACGTCGATGATGAATAAGACAAGCGATCCTGACAAAACGCCAGATTTTCCACTCAACTGGATTTGTACAGCTTTGTAATGTTAAGTCCCTCAAAGTGCTTCAGGCACAGGTACTTGTCTGCTCATGAAGCAAATGGGCTGCTTTTGTGGTTCGTTCACACATACCACAGGGCAAGAGCGAGTTGGTGTACGGGGTGTGTCTGCCGAAAAGATGTGAACAAAATAAAGGCTGCAACACCAATTGATTGAGCAACTTCACCTGCAGCCCCTCTGCCATTCTTTATTAGATGGTTAAAACAATTACTTGCTAATGATGTGTTGGCAGTGGTGCACAGTGGCATTTAATTTAAAACGATCAAAACGTTCGTCAATCGCAGTGCCTTAATAGAAGGCCGTTGCCTGAAACATGAACTATGTATATCTTTCTTTTTTCAAGGCAATGTGTTATTTAGGAATGTGATTTTTTGTATTTGATGGTTGTTTTTTGGATATTTGTGGTCAGAAATCTTGGTGGCTTCTATCATCATCACTGTTTTCATTTTAAGCACAGTTTGTGATTGTTCAAAGTGGCTTTTTACATTTGTATTGACTCTCTAGTCCCTGACTTTGCGCTTGGAATTCTATTTGCAGTGAACTGATAGGAGAAGTAATGTTTTAAAGTATGTTTACTTGTTCAGTAATGAAACCCTTGATTTTATGGAAAGCCTGAAGATTTATTTCAGCCTTTCTTTGTAAATAATTCAACGGGAAAACTGGCTTCCATTGTAACTGTAAGATTGTCCCCACATCCATGTACTTTCAAGTGTACGTAGGAAGCTACTGCAAAACTAAACTTTTTATTTTACCAGGTAAGGCCCACTGCTGAGCTATATAGCTTTATCAGAAGTGGCTTGGCCACAAATGATAGCCCAATTCAGTAATTTATGATGTGTAAATTTATAGCAGCCAAATACTCTAAACGCATGTTTCTAAATGTGGAAGGAAAACCCAGGGGACCTAGAGAAAAATCCACGTAACCACGAGGAAAACATGCAAACTACGAATATACAGGCATCTGGGTTGGGATCGCACCCATGACCTGCATACAACTGCATATATTTAACATCTCACCACCGCGGTGCCCTAAGTGTCAGTGTCCCAACATCAGTACTCTAGCCATACACAATCCAAAGTGACAATTTAACTAATCACAGGTCTCATCTTGGTCAATTCAACTTAACATGTGTACCTGATCCAGTAGGTGAGCATCATCACTGGCAACACACAAATATCTGGGTATTGTGGATGCTACACTTTTCTCCAATTCTGTCATACCAGCTTTGATAGGTACCCACAATATTAGTACTTGATTTGAATCTTGATTTGAAGCTTTCGTGACTGCAGGAATCTATACTTTTTGGTTCTTTCGGTAAAGTCACGTAGGTATAAAAATCTAATAAAAAATCAATATATCACGATGTTTCGATCGCAACACAACCGGTAACAGTACTTACCATAACAATAACAGTACTTACCACAATAACGCTAAACCGGAAAGTATAGGCCGTCTTGCATGAGTACGTGCCACCTCTATCGACCCCATTACTTACACACGCATGTGATTTTCACAGCGGAGCTGGGAGACTGTGATCCCGTGGAGCACACCCCTGCGTTGGTGTCAGAGTTTCGCTTCATCCCGAGCCAGTCGGAGGAGATGGAGGAAGCCATCCTGGACAAGTGGAAGGAGTGCAGGTGCTCGTCATGTGCTCGTCCTGTCCTGTCACTGGGTGGTCATGATATGCAGCTGCTATGGCCAAAATAAACAAGACTACGAACCCTATATTTTTGGCCCCTCGTATTTCCGTTCATGGTTTACAAGCTCACCTTCCCGAAAACAAATAAAAGCACCCCTATCACATTTGCAAGGGATGTTCTAGTTGAGCTGATCTAGCTTGTGTAAAGTATGTAACGTAAACCAAAAGGTATACATATATGGAGTGAATATTTAGCTGTTATCTTAAAATGTTATTTATTTTAAAATTTGTATTTTACATTCAAATGAACACGACACAATGTACACTTTGTTGAGGACGACGCTGTGTGGGTGTATTCGGTGTACTGCTTACAATGAACTCCAGTCTTTAGTTTTTACTGTGTTGGTTTTGTCGTAAACTTTATCATTTGACTTGGGTATGCATACAAGTCATTAGCTGAGCTCTCTGATGTAGAGCACTGTGATTCATGGCAGGGTATTGATAGGATGCGACGGTACTGGCTGCGAGCTAAATAACTAGGCAATAAACGCTTTTCATGACAATAAAGGTTACAGTACTATGCCTGTCAAATGTACTTGAGGTAACATTGACTGGCTAATACAGTGTAGATCTGTGTGTGTTTTGTTGAAGATGCCTAAAGTTGATATGCCTGCCATTTCTGCACAGGGGACAGACACCTGCACAGGCTGAGCTGAATTACCTGAACAAGGCAAAGTGGCTTGAAATGTATGGTGTGGACATGCACTCTGTGAAGGTATATAGCGCAGTTGGCTACATACGGTGCGAACAAAGTTCAACATAATTAGTATCACAATTACGTTGTGGACTGTACATGGAGGTGACATTGCTTCGTGAAAAATGCCCAATGTGTGCATTTACTGAGCAGCTCTTTTGCCTTTCTTTGCAGGGAAGGGATGGCAATGAATACTCATTGGGGCTCACACCCACTGGGGTTTTGGTGTTTGAGGGAGAAAACAAAATTGGCCTCTTCTTCTGGTAAGATCACAACTCCTTTTAGAGCACATATTTGTCATATATTGAGCACAGTGTCACAGTTTTGTTAGTTTTGACGTCAGCTTTTACTGACACGGATCATGCTCTGTTTTTAAGGCCCAAAATTACGAGGTTGGACTTCAAGAGGACCAAGTTGACCTTGGTGGTCGTTGAGGATGATGATCAGGTAAAGTGTTGCTTTGTGATCGATGAAGCGTTGAGAATGATTGGTGTCTCTCTCAGAATTTGTCAAGTGCCATGCATTCGCCATGTCCCCGGCCACCAGCCTCGTCACACAATAATAATAATAATAATGCAATTTATAACGCGCGCAAATTTGCGGATGTAACGGCCGCAACTGAGAGGCGCGGAGCCAAGCTCAGAGTCACTCTAAAGCGCGTGGTTATAGAGGTGAGTTTTTAAGTCTCTCTTGAAGGAGGTGATTGAGGTGATGCTGCGAATCTGCAGAGGGATAGTGTTCCAGACTGTTGGGGCTGCCACCGAGAAGTGGCGCATAGACACGACCATCCTGGATCTGGGTATCAAGAGGAGGTCGTGAGTCGCGTTGCGCAGGCATCTGCCGTGTGCTGAGCTGCAAGTTGTCAATAATGAAGAAAGGTACGGCGGGCAGGCAGATGTGAAGGCATCGTGGCAGAGGCAGGCGATCTTGTATCTGACCCTACTGGTGATGGGTAGCCAGTTGAGGGCACGGAGAGAGGCTAGTGAGTCGAGACGGGGATGAGTGTGGCCAATGACGACGCGTGCCAGGTTGTTTTGTAGTCCTTGAAGTTTTTTTAGGTTGCCGGTGGATGTCCAGACTAGGACGGAGTTGCAATAGTCAAGGCGAGACCCAACTATGCAACATGCCAATGTGTTGGTAATTTCAGTGGAAATGAGAGGACGTAGGTGTCTGAGAGCCTTCAGGTGAAAGTTACTTGAACTGATAAAATATGATTGGTTTGACGGTCGAAGGATAAAGTTGAATCTAGGATGACACCGAGGTAGCAAAAACATCTGCCTTTCATCCTGCTCCCTCCTGACTGGTTTCAGGCCAAGGAGCAGGAGCATACCTTTGTCTTCAGACTCGACCACCCGAAGGCGTGCAAGCACCTGTGGAAGTGTGCGGTGGAGCATCATGCCTTCTTTCGATTGCGAGGCCCCTCGAAGACTAACGCCGACCCCAGCAGCTTCATCCGCATGGGATCGCGGTTTCGCTTCAGGTGTGTGATTGTGCGAACCGCTCACGAGAAAACTCGCTCGTGGTGGTCCATTGCTGCCTGGTCTGGCATACGTGCTTGTTTTGAATCAGATATGTATACATCATTACGAAAATGTGTTGATATCGGACACAATCGTTCGATTCTAATATTTGCACACTTAATTGAAAATACTTGATATTTACACCTTAAATGTCATGTGCTTTTTTGCATCAAGTTGTAAATAATTTACAAAATGGCTAAGTACACGAGCATGCACCCAACTTTGCCTTTCACCATTCTCTAATGATATTGGAAATGTGTTTTATACATTTATTACACAATTTTTATGTACCTTTCAAATTAGCGTCACATTAATCTTAATTTCACAACATTGTGTAACTTTTGGCATCCATGTCTGTCACTTCAGTTGCATGATTGATTTCGATTTTGCCTGCTGAAGTGTTCGTTATTCCAGACATGTGAGGCTCATGTTGTTCCGCTGTTTGCTGCCAGTGGACGGACAGAGTTCCAGGCAACAAAAGTGAGTAAGGCACGGAGAACATCATCGTTTGAGCGCAGGCCAAGCAAGCGCTACACCAGGAGAGCCTCTTTCCAGAAAGGTAATGTGGGATGTGTGTATAGCATGTCCATGTCAATATAGCCATCGTTTCTTGTGCTGCTGTTGTCGATAGTCTCTGGTCTTGCATTCAGCGTATTTCCTTGCTCAAACGATCAATGGGGCAAGCCCGCAACCAGCAACTGAAATTCCTAATTCCCATGGCAGGCGCCGTTTTCTCCATAGGTCAACACTGTTGACTTAAATCAACCCCATAGGGATATTAAAGTGAACCAACCTCTGACTGGAATTTGAACTTGTATTCTTCTGATGGCGAGTCAATTGCTCTAACCACTGCATCACCCATATCTTGCATTTACACGTTTATTTCAGTGAAATATATCAATTATTCAGAATGTGTTTTCATATACTCAAATCTAAATGTGAATAAAAGTTTTGGCTCATGGTTATTTCATTAAAACGCCACATTTTCCAGTGTTAAAAATGATAAACCGAATCTTATATGATTTACAGTTGTCTTCATATGCAATATACTTTACTGCTGTACATATAAATGCTGTCATATTAAACATTGTTTCACTGCCTATTGTGTGCAGCATCAGTTGGACAAAGGAATTTGCCATCACTGTAAGTAATTTTAACCAAATGCTACTCGTAGGGATTACATTGTTTCGCGAAATAGTATTGATGTACACTACACTATGAGACCTCCTTGACCGGGAGCAAACTATAGTAATAGGTTTTTACCCTTTTATCTGGTACAAAAACTGACACCTTTATACAAGGGATCATGTTTGCAATAACCACAGTACAAGCCAGTCAAAATGCAAACAAAAAGAGACAACTCTGATTATGATATGCACTGTCCTTGAAGTTGATTGGTCCACACCCGAGACAGCTTTTCTTAGAGCCTAGTCTCCATTGGTGTTGGACTCATAGTGTAAATGCTTACCCCGAGCTCTCAATACTCTGATAGTCCGCTGTTTTTGAGTTGTACGCCTTTTGGCGTCATCTGGTCCAACACCAATGGAGACTCGGCTCTAAGAAAAGCTGTCTCGGGTGTGGACCGATCAATTTCAAGGATAGTGCATATCATCAGAGTTGTTTCTTTTTGTTTGCATTTTGACTGCTTGTGTTGTGGTTATTGCAAACATGATCCCTTGTATAAAGGTGTCAGTTTTTGTACCAGATAAAAGGGTAAAAACCTATTACTATAGTATTGATGTTGTGTACTGCAGGCATATAAATGTCTTGCTTTGTTTTCACCTTGTCAGTAATGATGCACACAGGTGTATTTTGTTGTAATATTCTCGTGATGGTATGCTTGATTCATCGTGTGATTTCATTCACTGGGTGTTTTCTTTTTTCTAACAGAAGCCCCGAAAAGAACCGTAATCAGCATGCCCAGCAGGTAGTGTGTTTGCTCTTATTCTTTCATATCTGAATATTTATTACATGTTAGGTGCCACTCTACGTACGTGTAACATAATGGGGACACATTGGCAACCAAAGGCTGACGTGGTTGTCATTGTCATACCTGGTGGCCACATTTAATATATTTCACTATTTAAATCGCAGTTTCAAAGATTGACATACATCAGATGCATCAGTTTAACATGTAGGCTTTCGCAACCAGTATTATTCATAATAAAGGCGTTTGTGTTAGATCGCGTGAGTATAAATGTGTCACAACCCTTCACTACCCGACACGGCCAATCAGTGAGAAATGTGTCATGTTAATAAAACGCCATTTAGTTACTTCTTCAGCCCACCGGTGTGTTTGAAGATTGAATCCGCAACAATTAGAATTTGAAACGATGTTTCGCTGGATATGGACTCATCTCTTTAAATCTTCATCAATGGTAAATGCTTGGGTTTGTACATCTTAATAAACATTTGCTTTAATATTGTTCCCCATTTTAGTGGTTTAATTCACAGTCACATTGATAACTTGGCTCACTGACCCCCCCCCCACCCCCACAAGACTCTTAAGGGTTTAGATAGGCTAAATGCTAAAGCCATATATTCTTCATGTGTTGATTCTCGCTACCTTTCGTTTGACATGTAGCCCTGGAACCGCCCTGCCGTGCCCGTGGCAGCCCCCATTCCCTCGGGACACATACCCCTGGAGGTGGCACAGCTGCCTGCAAGCCCTGGGAGTCATGCGGCTGAGAGGAGGTGAGGCTCGGCAGGGCAGGGCCCACCACTCGCTGCCAGGGTGTGGCGACGTGAGGTTGGCGCTTGTGTGCGCACTGTATTAATTAAACAGGACACATAACCCCGCGGTAGCTACTGCCGTGGTGATCCAACTGCTGTACCGCAAACAGAATCTCCCCAGCAGTTTTGCCTCTTTACTTGTAAATTCACAAGTGAAATTAATTAATGTTGGTTGAAAATTATTTACAGTTAAGTGATTTCTTTAATTGGAACTAAATGCTTACATTTGGGTGTATGATAGTTACACGTAAGGTTTTTGCACCCTTTGTTCAAACTTAAATGCATGGGTGCCTAACTCTTTAATGTCAATTCCATTTGCCTCATTTGATCTTATGACATTATTTATCAAGCACTGATGAAGTAGTGGGCAAGGTGTGCTATGTTTTTTCCCCATGTAGTTAGACTCTCCGTGCATGTTCATGATGCGACTGTTTTTGTGTTGTGCATGTCGTGCTCTATTTGCTTGGATTTGCTCTGTGCGTCCACCCTGCCTTGATGCTGTCACATAGACTGCTTGCTGGCGCTGCTGGCAATGTGTGCTGATAATCCTATCTGCCAGCACGCGTGCTCTCTTAAGCTATGGGGTGGTGGGATTCTCAAATGGTGCTGGGTGCTCAATCTTAAACACTATGTGGTGGTGGTGGTGGTGGTGATGGTGGTTTCTTTGTTTTTTTTTTATTCCTACTGATCACTGCATGGCTTGATTTCAAGACTGTCTTCATAACATGTTTATATCATACGCAAGGAATCAATGTACCTACTACCTCTCCTGTTTGAGTTGTCTTAGCAGTAATCTTGAACATTGTAGTATTGCCATTTAATCACTCAGGAGTTTTTACTTTGTATTATTTGGGAAAACTGTAAACGATTTATAAACAAAACAGACGTGAATGTAATCAACTTTGGCAAGGCAGATTTTTCATCCTATGATTGTGACAGAATGTCTTTCTGCGTCACACAGACCTGGTTCTGCAATGGATTATCAGATTTGTTTTGGGCTCTGTTGCATGGTGAACTGCTCAGTGAATGCACGGCTTGCTGCGTTTTTTTGCTTTGCTTTTAAGGTTGCTTAGTGTCAACCAGTTTACTTTCTTTGCCTTTGGGGTATTTGGACACTTCTTGTGACCCGTAACTGTCGGCCACCTCTGTGTGACCCCCTACATGCTTGCAGATGAATGCTGGTCATGTTCCTGATCTGTGCAGGTCTTTATAATTCTAGCCCAGTTCTTCCCTGACCACCTTATTGTACCTTAACTAATGTTAAAAATAATGAGCACGGTAGAGTAACTGTGAAGCAATTCCCAATTGCTTCTTAATAAGTCTTGAGTTTCATGTTGCTACGTGTTTCGCATGACTGAAAGAGAAAACAGAATCCTTCATTCTGGGGATTGTTAGAGGAGGTGGTTTTTGAATGCTCTGTGTTAAATATCATCCCGGGCGCACGCAGATGCTTTCGTGCGACACCGATTTGATTACTTTCTGATGCATTGTGTAAAATGCACAGAGAATCTGGTGAAGGTAGAGGAGGACGGCTCACATTTTACAAGCAAGTGGATGCGCTGATGGAATGCCGCACATGGCTTTGTCTTCCCCATAAATGCACACCTCTTGATTTTCCTGCTGAAGGAAGAGATTGTTTTACTTATTTATTTTCACTTGAATAGCCCTTTTGAACAGTTCCTCTGCATCGGTTAAAGGCTTCGATTGAGAATTATTATTTTTATGTGGGACTGGGACTGCATTGCTGGCACAAATGCTTGACCTGCATGGAAATTAAGCAATGTGACATCTCTTAACACATTTACTGCATGGACACGATGGTGCAATGATAGATTTTCTATGAAAATCTTCTCTTCACTTATGACATGAAATTTCTGCATTTGGATGAATCTCTGCTCTCACTTACTGATTCTGCATGGGGACTATCCCATCCCTTCCTATGGAATGCCTGATGCTGCTCTTCGACAAAAGCTTGCCTGCATTCACCGTATTTGGAAAACACGTGCTAATGTCCGGTTGTTGCCATTTCCTACGAAGCAGGTCAGAATTACCAGCCAGCCACAACGGTGGGAACCCCAGAAGGCCCTCGGGCGATGGGTACAACCAGGCTGTGCAGGAGAAGAACCTGAAAAATTGTGGCAGCACTGGGCCACCCCCACCCCACCAACCGCCATCATACCAGCAGCAGCGACAGCCGCCACCCTACCAGCAGCCACCACCCAGGCCCCATGCTACTGAGCTGTGATGGGACAACTGCCATCAACAACACTTCGTGAACGTCCGTTCATTTTAATTGATTTTGTGTTTCTGAATAGCACCAATGTCACCGTTGGCCGACTGCTACATCAGAAGTTATCACATAGAACCCTGTATGTGTGTTGAAGTGGGGAAAATATTCTGCATCTGAAAAAAATCAGCTGGCTGAAATGGCCGACATGGAAAAAAACCCACAACCATGTTTTTACCATCAACACTAAAAAACATGCTACTGTATCCTTTCCAATCAGTCCAAGGGTCTGCCTTCTGATCCTTCATCAGCATCTATAGTCAAGTGTGTGGACGTCTTCACAAGGATGAAGGTCAACCAATGATAACTTAGTTGCCAACTCTTGGATTTTCAACACCCAGGCCAGACAATGGGTGAAAAAGGGAATATTTTTGATCGGCAGTTTTGGCATTCTTACACTGATTGCACATTAGAATCCTCCTATCTGAACACGTTGCTACCCTCCGATTTTTAAAACGTTCAATTTGTGACCTGCCAGATAACTAAAACACCAAGATCTTCAGCTATATTTTATATTGACTGGGCAGTAAGCATGAGTCTTGTGACTAATACCACGATGCAAGTTGTACTCTGCTATCTCAGTCGCTCCATGTGACTTGTAATTCAGGGCACTGCACTGCAATGCACCCCGCAGCTCTATTTGCATACGGGAGAGTGGGGTCCTGTGTGCGTAGGGGCAGCCTCGCCACACGGTACGATGGGGTTGTAAAATGCGGCTGGGACGATGGTTCCAGGCACTCGTGTCGCCGGCACCAAGGCCACGCCAGGCTATGCCAGAAGCGCTGCTGGTTACACTGAGTGCAAGCGGGGGGGGGGGGGGGGGGGCCTGTTTGGATACCGGGGCTTCGGATATGAGGTGTTCTACTGTGCTTGAAAGCATGCCTTTGTGCGCCATGCCGCATGTTCATGGGTGGCCTGGGGATGTAATTGCCGCCCCATTTCACTGTGAAACCTTTCCCCCAAATTGGTCACACAACCAGGATGGGAACTGGGGCCATTAAAGGGAGTGTGCCCTTTCCACGAGTCTCTTTGTGCACCATCCTCTTTAATATTCCCTGTGTACGTCGCTGCTCATGTGGGCACAATGAGATATTTGATGCTGTGTGGCTCGGCCACTTGACACCTAAACGATTTTGGTTTACAAAATGACATTATTTATCAAATTGTACATTCGCCGGCATCTGCGTTGTGTGGTGGTGGTGGTGTTGGAAGTGTTGGTGGTGGTCACGCTTGCACTTAGTTGTGGTCCATCGACTTTTAAAAGCATGTTGAATCGAGTGCTGATACGTTAATGTAGTTCGGCTTTAAGATGTTGTGGCACGCCGATAAATGGGTCCTGTCTGTACGAACGTGTAATGCCTAAAACTCTCTTGGTAATGGGTTTTTTTTATCACATGAACCGTGTACACCTTACCAAATATAGATGCTGACATTAAAAAAACCAAAAGTATCTGGAAGAATTTAGATTTCCGAGTGGGATGTTTTACAAATGGGTGCGGGTAGCTAGTGTTTACATTGCTGTAGAATACAAGTGAATGACCTCACGCTCAGCTTGATGAGAGTGTGCACAGCGCTAGTGACATACAACGACCACGAATGATTCGGCACAATTGCAGGGCCAATGTCCACTCATTTGTAAAATCGGGTAAGTGCCTTAAGTTTAACAATAATTGAAAGAAAATTTAAAAAAATCAGGTTTACAATGTTTATTAGTTAGGCGATTAATTATTAATACAACAGACATCAACATGGAAATATGGGGTTTAATGCTTGATGAGCTGCTTGCTTTTAAACTTTTTAAAACCACGAGTTCCGTGTTGCCAAGTCGGAACACTGCGTGCCGCTTGTATTTTAGAACGAGAATTGACACTGGCAACAAGGGCAAATAGAGGGGCAGATTTGTGCTTTGGCACTTTTAAGATCAATTTTATATTAAGAGTTCTACGCAAGTGTTTCGAGGTAAATCCTAAATCAGTGACAAGACCGTATTCTGATTTCCAAAATAATGAATATTTTACTATTCAATTTTAATTTACCGTTTGTTGTGTGTTTTATGCAGCAGTGTTTTAGTTAATTGAGGGTGGGGGGAAACTGCACTTTATTTGTTAAGGAATGTGTATAGTTATTTGCCAATATATAATCCGATTTTTTTCTGTAAGTAGATTTTTATTGACTGCATGATTTCTCATGATCCATGAAAGTGATGTCATTTGTAGAATTGGTTGTAGCTAGGTTTCATTCTGCATGCATTTTGCTTGTGTTTTCATTAACTGGGTGGGACATGGAGTGACACTCGGTGAAGACGTTTCAATGCCACGACCGCATATTCATGTATGTCTTACGTGGTTAGCACATGCTTGGTTCGTGCCAGATTGAAAAGAGACGGCGCCACACCAAGACATCGTAACTCTGCCATGTTTGACATCATTGTTTACCTCCCAAATTGTGTCATGGCCCGTTTTGTGAGAGTGGTGTGTAATGTATGAAAACGTTTTCACTTGCCCAGTGGGATGTGCATTTTCAGATCTGTGCCTAAACTTAGTGTATGCATTCCACTTGTTTATGATCATAAATGAACTTTCTGCAGCAGTAGCACTTGGTTATTAAAATGTTTTGCATCCATTTCTGCACACCAGCTGGGTTGCGCTCAACTCGGTGGAGGGCTGGGCGCACGTGTTTGGCGTAATTACGTGACTTGGTTTTCCTGCCCAAACTGGGGGGCTATTTGGTCTTCAAGGCTTTCACGTCAGCCACCATCTATAGCCTGGATTGGGCAAGGAGAGTGCACGATTTGTGTCTACCCTCTCTAAGTTCTGGGTCTCATTTATACCCAAAGTGTAGCACCAGGATTACCCAGATGCAGGGTGTATTGCTGGTTGCTTGAAATATATTTGGCCGAGCAATCCAGTTCACTGACTTGTCACTCAGGCCATAACGCCCCATTACTTGTCCACGCTCGTGAAGGCGACTGAATGGTCCTTTTGGACATTGGATGGCCATGTGTAAAAGCTAAACAATAAAACAAAAATTGCTGAGCCAGCTGAAGCTACATTTAGCACAATGAACACGTGCGCACCATATACATGGCAACATTGTTTTGGTAGAAATTCTGGGCCGATGGTTTGTTAAAAACACTAAATTTGTGCTGATTGTGAAGATTATTTTTTTACATTAGGCAACAAAATTCTACACATAAAAACTGAAAATAATAAACCTAGTTCAAACTATATTTTACCCGTACTTGAATAGAATAGGCTAAAATAAGCTTATGACGTAGACACTTGAATGTTTACCGTGGGACTTTAGAATAACGTGTCCTGAGATCGTAGTTTCAGGGCCACTACTGTAAAGAAAGCCATGACCGGGGCGCTTACTCAGTCCTCAACGGTGCTGTGTGTGACGGCGAGACGTTTCACGTAGCAGGTGACGGTTCGCTGAAGTGGGAGTTGAATGTTGCAATGTTTGTGTGTTAAATGCCTTCTGAAATCACCTTTAGCTTGACTAATAGCTTTGTTTTAAAAGTGTCTCATTCAGCAACTTATGTCAACGTATCTGCAAACGCAGGGCCTCATCTTGTGTTTATAAATGCTGCATTAAAACACAATCCTTTGGAAAGTCTTTATTTTCTGTACAGCGTGAATGATTGAAGATTGCTTGTACGTGTGTGGCCTTGGAAATGTCATTTGCTTTTAGGTAATAAACAATGAAAGTCTGTCTTGTTCTAGGAAAAGGTTATATGTTTCTCGGTTGTGTTCATCATTTTGTCAATGTGTTTTGTAATGGATCGATGCATTGATTTGCCGATTGATATCTTTTGGAGCTCGTGTATTTGAATCGTGTGCATGGGAATCGATGATTTTAGGCTTGTGTGCGTTGTGTGTAATGGGTTCACATCACCTGCAATCACTGGAGGTGCAACCAGTCACACTTTTTAAAAAAGAGGAATCGTTTTTAAATCGCGACTCTAAATTGTGGTAATTCATCGAATTGCTCAATTAGCAGACCTATTAAATCATGTTTAAAAGGAAATGAAATGCTGTACCTCGATTATGAAATGATGTTGCAAGAATTATTTTCAAAAAGAATGACATGCTCATCAGCCGCCTATCACATGTTTATACATTTCTCACAGATCTGAGGAAACACATTTTGTGGATTTGCGAGGGAAACCAATCACGTGAGCAAGGATAGATTTAGGAAAGGTTTTTTTTTTATTTCCATCGTTGACCACGTAAGATTGAATGAAATCATTAAAGATACGAATGGATATAAAACATCATCCAGCTTTTGTCAATCATGAAAATGCATTTGAAACGGTGGAAACTCAAACTTTTTACACATTGCTACCTTGAGTACAATCCAGAATAGGAGTCGGGCAAGGAGATATGCTCTCACAAAGTTAATTTGCAGAAACATTAGCTTGGAGAAATACAGGCTTAAAGTACATTGAGACAACTATAGCCATCTCAGATTTGTTTAGCAAGCGGTGAAAATGTATTGCAAGGTATTATTGAAGAACCTCGGAGAAGACTGCGAAGTTGAACTTAATAGAAATGTGAGCAAAACAAAGTAATGTACGGCAAGTTTGCTTACAAAACTAAATCATCGATGAAGGGCACAACTTTGAAACAGAATATTTATACTTTGGGCAGTTACAGAAGGTGAATTCGGGTCAAGGCAATGAAATCAGATAAGAGCAGGGTGGAGTGCCTTTGGAAAGTTTAACATGAGCATGGAAAGAAGCTTACCAATTTTAAAAACGTCAGTCGGCACCAGCTTTGACCACAGCAATGGGTAATGGGACAGTTGTGAGTGCAGATGGCTAAAGTGTGAGGATTGATACCGAATGTCTGGTTAATTAAAATGCCACAATTCATTGTATTTAGAAATGAAATACTAATATTTAGGGTAATTGCCTTCCGTTCCACTCAAGATGAACAATTTTTTGAATTGTTGGAATATTTTTAATAGTACCACGAGACTACGAATTGTACCTATAAGTAATCCACAGAATAGAAGCAGCCGCATTCCTTTTTAGCATGCAAATACATTCATGGTGGCTATCATTGCACTGAATACCTGAGAACCCATAACGATACCTCCATAGCCACGTCTTACAGCCTTGGGGCCGTCTACATCTTCAGTAAAAAAAACTTTTTTTGTTTGTGAGAAAGAACCACTGGCTTTGTTTTCACTGGGCAACAGTCCTCGACCTGTCTAAGCAACTGCGTCCGCTGTGTACATGGGGACGTGCGCTGCAAGTGCCGTGCAGCTGTGGCCAGCAGTGGATGAGGGCTGCTTGTCCACGTGCTTGCTTACAGGCGTGTGCCGCCGTGCCCCTCGCCGGAGGTGCCCATTGCGCCAGGGCTGGCGGTGGCGTCGACAGCGAGCATTGGCCCGGCCGTGGACACGGGCGCCGTTGCGCCGAGGCTCTCCGTGTCGCCCACGGGAGGCGCCCAGCTGCTGCACTCGAGCCAGGGAAGCAAAGGTACAACAACACAGGCGTTGGCAGGCGTGTTGCATCTGAGCATCTTGCACGGTCAGGGTTGTGCTGTCGCACCTCCGATTAGCATGTTTGGCTACGCACGGTGTGAAATAAGTTTAACATGCATCACTGTCCGAGATATGCCATTGGAACCTCCTTTGCCAGTAGCAAATTGTGATCATGGGTTTTTTACCCTTTAATCTGGCAACAAAACTGACACCTTTTTTTTACAAGGAGTCATGTTTGCATTGACCACAATACCTGCGGTCGGAATGCAAACAAAAAAAAGACAACTTTGATAATGTCTGCACTGTCCTTGAAATTGATTGGATTCCGACCGCAGGTATTGCGGTCAATGCAAACATGACTCCTTGTAAAAAAGGTGTCAATTTTGTTGCCAGATTAAAGGGTATTAAAACAATTATGTCCGAGGTATGTTAGAGGGTTGTACCGCGTGCTGTTCGGCATGCTGTCAAAATATGTTGCTCCGTGTGCTTGGGACCTTCGGGATCTGAAGAATTGTCAGACATCGTGCCGAAGATACATGGGGTAAAATCCTCGAAAATATCCGCAAGCCAAATCTATTTTAAACTGCTGGACCCAGGCGACTGCGTTGGAGCTAGGCCACGGCAAGGTAAGGTAAAAGGTAAAAACAACGAGACTTACCCGGTAAAAAGGGTACCTTACCTTGCCGAGGCCTAGTTGGAGCACCTTGCTTGCATGGCTGAGATCCGTTCAAATTAAGGCAGCCCCATTTGCCACTACACTAAAATATTAAAAAAATTAATTTGGTGCATAGTCGGCTTTATAGAACAATGTTTTCTAGCAGCATTTGTTTAAGCAGAAAACTATGGACACATTATTTTTTTACTTTATGAGCCTCATAAACGATATTGGGAAGAGTTAAACAAATCCGGTTTGGCTGCCTGATGTTAAGAGTCAAGAGCCATCAACGAGCATCAGTATAGTACGGCCAAACTATACAGAAACTATGCGCAGCTGTAGTTGAATATTTGACTGTTCGCAGTCCGTGACAGTGCACGTTGTTATCTACCCTGCGTTTTATTGAACGGTGAGTGGGTGGGTTGTGACGCACGCTGGATCACATGTCGCTAACAAGGGTGAGCGAGGGAGCGACTCCAGGCCAGGTGGAAGACTGGTTCAACTCCTTCTGTTCACTGTTCACACGCCCTGGACCAGTCGGCGCTAGACAGGAGAGAAACTTGAGACTTCGTGTGCACCACCACCCCATCGCTCTTGCCAATCCTGCGGTTACATTTGACAATTAACCGTGTTTTGAGCCCATTCCAACCAAATGTTTGATTTTTTTTTATCCAACTCATCTGTGTGTATTCGTGTGTGTGTGTGTGTGTTGATACCAACATGTAAATTGGTTTAAGAAAAACATGTCTTGAATGTGAAAGACGAAGGAGTCAACGTGTTGGCTAACAATGCGTGTTCAGTTTTGTGTTGTCGGTGTATGTGCCGTATTGTTTTACACGCCCGTGTGCAGTTGTTGAAACTGAAACGTAACCTTCTTGTTATTACATAAATGTCTGTTGAGCCAATATCCAGAGTGCCTTGCCTGGTGGCGGTTTTACCGAACTGTACATTGTCAAATATTCTTCCCGCGTACGCCGTGTTGCTGAGACTACAACAGATTTTTTTAAAATATGTATAATGGCAACAAGAATTATGAATTCATTATTTGGTGCCGCCGTTCAATCGTCTTGGTTATTATATTAAGAAATGCGACCTGTATATCAAAGAAAGAGGGTCCTTGCCTATAAAATGTGGCAGTTCACGAGCATTGATTTGAGCAAATATGAACCTGTTGGTGAGAAACACTTGAGTCTAACGCGGTCCGACGTTTGCTTGGACTGAATCAATGCTGGTGAAATGATTCACTCCCAGCAGGCCATGGAGGCCGATGGGTTGTATGGAATATATTATTTTTTTACACGGACAGACAGATGTATGAAGCAGATGTATTTTCTGATTATCTATGTTGCTATTTATTTTCCACACTGCGACGTGAATGAACATTTTGAGTTTTATATGCTTAAATGATTGCTGCTGATGGGATATATGGATCTACACACTGCTGGTTAGAAACCCATGCTGCGCTTAACAATGTTGACTCGTGCACTGACACGCCGGGCATCTGTGTTACAGCCTCATCTCCCCTGGCAATGAAGGCTGAGGAGGAGGCACCCAAGGGAGCAGTGGTCAACACCATCGTTACCGTGGTTAGCGCTCTCATTCCACGTTCCCACGCCGAAGCCAGTTCGCAACGCCTTTCTACGTTCATTTTTAAACGCGGATCAGCGTTCGTTAGCTCCTGAACATTTGGAGGTAGTAATAAAAAAAAACGACAAATATTTACCAATTCATAGCCCAGCATTGATAGCAACATTGTGGAGGTGGCGCTTCGGCGTTGCGCACTCTGATGTGGCACCGGCACACGAGGGCTCTCGGTTTGCACGGTCACCGAGCACTGCAAACTTCCTCCGGCGGTCATTGTACTCGAGTTTATTTCTCTCTTTCGTTTCCCTTTTTACAGTCTGTCTGGTGAGCGCACGCTGTAATCACACCGAACTTGCCCGTCAATGTTGTTTTTTGTGTTGTCTTTTCGTTCACACCGTCGCCATCATTGCGCCCTTGGCAGCTATTGAAAACGACACCGCACTTTCTTTGACTGTGTTCAATCGTGTTTTGGGGGAAAATGCATCACGGGTGCGATGTTTTGTACACGTGTTGACGGGCAATGCAATTATCACTTCTATCTTGGCCTCGTATATATAGATCGCCGTCGAACAGGAGCGAGTGCTGCGCATTGACGTGTTGTAGACTCTCTTCCCCCTGCTTTAATAGCTCATGCCGCTGCCTGCTCGCCCGGCTTTGCTGATTGTGCGTGCAATGGGCCGTGAATTTCTGTGCGAGGGCCTCAAAAAATGGCACGTGGTGTGCCTGTTGTGACTATATGGCGGTGCTTGGCCACCTCCTTATTGCATCTTGCCGGCCCCTTCACAGGTGCTGCTCGCTAACAGCACTTGTCCCCAACAGTTTGTTAAGGGGAGATCTTTGTCTTATTTACGTGTAGGGGGCTTGCACACTGAACCATTAACTCGGCCACCCGGGTTTTCATTCCCGCTCACAGCAACCACCAGTGACGGTTATTTGAAACGGTGACTTGGGCCTCCCCTAGGTCGACTCAGCTTGAAATGAGTACCTGGTGCAGTGTGTAGTAAACATCGCCACTTCGGAGACAAAGGCGGCCGTGCGTGGTGCTGGCCACCCACCCCGTCGTGTGCCGTAGTGGCCTTCATAGGTACTTGCTAACAGCACTTGCCCCAACAGTCTGTGAAGGCTATGCAGGGGATCTTGGTCCCTTTGCCTTCGTATGCATCGATTGCTGCTGGCATGGAAGTTTCTGCTTTTGCAATTAACACATTCCTGCAGAGGGAGCTGGTAGGAACGTTGAGTTACTCGGTCAATGGCCAGGGTCAACGGCGGCGTGGTGTATTCCGCAAATATGCCCGACTGTGAGGGCGGGCACAAGCCGGCGTGAGTAGGTTAAACGTTGAGTTTTATAAGGGTACTACGGGGTGACCAGCCCCTCCCCACCCAGCCCCACCCCTCCCACCCCCCACCCAGCCCCACCCTCCCCACCCAGCCCCTCCCTCCCCACCCAGCCCCTCCCTGCACGACGGACGGACGGACACAATAATCCTCTGTGGGCTGGTGGAACCAGTGGGTTCCTACCAGTATGAAGCAGCATTATAGCCTTGATTATTTGTGAAGTTCACAGTTTTTTTTTGAGAATATATTACCAGTTTATTAAAAAAGAAAACTTTCGCAGTTTTAAAGTCGGCGTGGGAGAATGCACTTTAATGCCAGTCGTTTAATGTCTAATACAGGCAAAGCGCAATAGATTGGTCAAGTTTAGTCATTTATGTTGCGTAACCAGAGAAATGTCTAATTTCAAGAGTGATCTGCCTCACGAAAATTAGTAAAGCGAAACAATTAATAATTTACAGCAATGAAGCAAAGAGAAATCAGAGAAAATCTCAAGTACAGCACAGATGTAAGTCACCGTCAAATAATAGATTCTCTGTCTCACAAGTCGGTTCAGGCAGATTATTTTCAAACGGATCCTATTACAATTGCAGTGAAGTTACAGAAACGTTCAGCATAGGGTGACGATTGTATTTATATGTAAACAAACAAGGATATATGTGAACTGCAATTGCAGTTTAGTGTGACATTGTGTTATTTAGATGGGAGAATAACCAACGACATTATTTTGTTGAAGCGACGACATTCCAGGTATTTGGGCATTAATAGAGACCTCGTGGGAACCACGTGAAGTTTTGTGTCCGCAGTACAGTGCACATCAGTGCTGTGGGGGGCATCTAAAATTTCAAGGGCTTTGTTCCTGAATAAATACTTTCGATAGGCAACACACTGAGTTACGTGTGTATGCGTCGGTACGTGTCTCGCACAGTGGCATAACTCGATAAAGGTGATACGCTTCCGGCTAGAGGGGGTTGGTGGGTAATTTAGATGGTAGTCACCTTGGTATTGTATTAAAATGAATTGCCTATTTAAGGATTTGCACTCGTGTAAATGTGAGCGGACCAATCGGTTTCAAAGACAATGCATATTATCAGAGCATGTTTTTGTTTGCATGTTCACCACAAGTATGTGCGGTTCATGCAGACCGGATTTCCTTGCAGAAGGTTTCAGTTTGGTGTTTTAACATCTTAACGCCTGTTTTATTATCAAAAAGGGTAAAACCTATTCTCTATGACTCGTCATGCGCGCGTTTTAGCATTAGCTCAGGCATAGAAGCTGCAGAGCCATCTGTGTTTACTCTGCAGGACGTCCCGTCTCTATATGTTTATGATTTGGTAGGCATGGTAACACCAGCACGCTTTGCTTAATTATGAGCAGATATGACCGTTGATATACACGTGCCTTGCATTACTGACAGAAAAGTGCACAGCAGCAAGCAATGCACAATTCCATTGACATGACTGTGGTTTGGGATAATATCATCCATTTTACATTGGTGTATTTAAAGACGGACAGAGTTGTTTTTGCAGTTTTGCAAGTTGAGGTGTGTTTTAATGGATGACTAATATTGTGTTTCAAATGTATTGTTGGTCATAGTCTGATGGGACATTACGCCTCGCCATTATTAAGCTCCGATTTCTGACTGAAATCAGGTAGAAATGGGCTAAGGTTTTGAGATGTTTCAGCCTTTGCATATGTAGTGACATAGAATCGGTCACGTAGCAGCACAGCGCTGGCTGCTGGCAGGGAAGGGGATCTGCAGCTTATAGCAGCCCTGACTGACAGCAGGTCACGTGATAGACCAGAGAGGCATGTGGGGGAAAGGTTACGGAAGGGGCACATCGAGAACCCGCTAGTAGGTTCCAGAAGGGCGCATGGCTGGGGGCGGAGCCAGGCCACGCTGACAGTACAACACGTACACCACACCAAAACAGGCCCCGGAGGTTGTATTCCCATTAGTTACATTAATTGCATTTGCTAATGAGATTTTGTCATCTGTAATTGCAGCATCTCTCGCAATATTTCTCCGCAGAGCTGTACTTCCTTCACAGTTCCACGTGTGGCTTTCACTGGTAGAGCTTATCCTCGTGTGTGGGTCACGCACGTTGTGTCATAGGCGGCAGTGTAGCGGTTAGCGCGCTGCGCCATGAACCTGGCGACCCGAGTTCGATTCCCGCTCACGGCCACCACCAGTGACGATTATCTGAACCGCTCCTGAGCCTCCCCGAGGTCGACCAAGCCTCAAATGAGTACCTGGAGCGGTGTGTAAACATCGCCACTAGGGAGACAAAGGCGTCCGGGCGTGGTGTTGGCGACCTGCCCCCTCGTGTGCCGCCCCGGCTTTTATAGGTGCTCGCTAACAGCACTTGCCCCAACAGTCTGTTAAGGCTACACGGGGGATATTTGTCTTTGTTATAGGCGCAGAGCGCTTATGGCCCGGTGCACATTCTACCTCCCCGTGGGTAGAGGAAGAGTTGTTTACAAAGCTGAGTCTCGGCAGTGACATCATGACCTGTGTGATGAGTAGTCGGCTGACCCATCTGTCTGGATTATTATTATCTACTTGTATTCATGGGTATTTCATCACCACACCCTAACGTAAAAATAACACCAAAAAAACGAATTAGTCATAGATTTCCAAGTAGTCTATAGACTTACTCATACATTTCTGAATAAACAGAGCAACCATTATCACTATAATACCTGGTTGTGTGGCACAGTAGTTACAGGAGCAACTCGCAACCTTCCATTTGTGACCTTCCAATGCTTACACATTTCGGACGTTGCCAATTTCGGATCCCTTATCGGTGGCAGTGATTCAGCCGTTTCTCCGTCCATGGATTATAAAATCAGTACCACTCTGTCGGGAGTCAGGAGTGGTTGTTTGATGGAAACTCCGCCAGTGGTAGAGTTTCCATCACTGGCTCAAGGCTCTAAACCTCACTATCTATGTAAGTTCGAGTGGGGCACCATTTGGGATTTTAAAACATATATACAGTAAAATCTCGTTATTTCGGTATTTGGTCATTAATAATTGGGGATAATTCGGCACGACTGCGCTTTCGGTATATATACAGCATTAGTAAATTGCCATGGCCAGAATTGCCGTAGCCTAATGGTCCAATGTAGTCTCACACATGGAGCGACGCCACGCACCACGACCAAAAACAATGACTCAAGTCTCGTGGCGGCGAGCGTTTAGTTCAGACCTGTTGCTTTGGACTTTACCTTGTTTATGCAATGTGCAAGCCATCCCTCGAAGAAATGTCGTCTACACCTACATCAAGAAGTGATAGAAAGGGACTGAAGTATACATCGATTAGTCTGCGAGACAAATGCTAAGTTTTGGATAGATTTGATGCAGGTGCGTTAATTCGTATGGTGTGTGAAGAGTTTAGAAAACAAATTTGGAAAAAACATTTCCATTGGGGCAGGAGGCACTGGGGTGTACCGTTGTACATAATTCGGAATATTGGAAAATTCGGCAAGGCCAGAGCCCCATATGTGTCGAATTAACAAGGGAGTTTAGAAAACAAATTTGGAAAAAACATTTGCATTGGGGCAGGAGGCACTGGGGTGTACCGTTGTACATAATTCGGAATATTGGAAAATTCGGCAAGACCAGAGCCCCATATGTGTCTAATTAACAAGCGTTTACTGTATACTCAAACTAATATAATTCCTCGTGACGCGCGCGCGCACGCGCGCGCGCGTGTGTGTGGTGTCATCGCAGGAGGCCAAGGCTCTGTCTGGCCGCACCACGAATTCCACGGTTCCCGAGGAGAGCCCCACGTGTTGCCCTCCGCCCTCTGTGCTGCGCGCTCTCTTGCCTCCAGCCAAACAGGCGCGCCAACCCGCGCTGCTCAGCCATGCGGACGCCGTGAGGTATGAGACGCGCACAGCTCTGGCTGCGCGCGTGTTTGTTTTGTTGTGGATGCCGTCCCCTGGGTGAAACGCGGATGAGACTTTTGTCATGTTGTGTGTACGAGTGCCACGCAGGCGATGTTTAATTACGGTTAGCCGCAGTTGACCGCCGACGTTATGCAGCTCTGAAGGATGAAACACTTGATGTGTGTGCCTGGGAACAATGAGCCAGCCACCTGACCGTCGTCAAGGCACTCGAATGTGGTCACACATTTCAGCATGTGCTTGAGATTCTAAAATTGCAGGGATGTAACGTGTCCAGTGTATGGGAGTATAGCAGGTAGGTGGATACTTTATTTGCTTGGATTAGTAAGCATTCCTTTAAATATGCATTGGGCGCCAAACAATCTTTTGCGGCTTTCCATCCGACAAGGGCTTCGGGGTGAGTGAGGCTTCGCTGCAGTATTATTACTACTGCTACTACGGTACGAATACATTGAATGTGGTAATCACAACACACGGCTTCGAAACCAGATCTTCCACTTCAGGGCTCATTGTCTAATGATGGGAACGAGAATAACAGCATAAAGAAAAACTCCGACTTAGGACGGAACCTTAACAACAGTTATCAGAGCCCAGGGCAAGATTAGTTGATGTATTACCTGCCACACCCAGCGCTTGTTCAACGCTGCCCCACCTAGTATTAAACACTTAAATGGCACAATACAATCTGGGTTTTTTTTTAAGACGAAGACACACACACGCACTGCAAACACGCACACGCACTACCCGCACTAATCACAAGCATTTTTTTTGGCGGAGAGTTGAACAGGTGATTCCCGATGTTAACAGGTAGGTATGTGAAATTCAATAACCAGGTTCAGAGTGCATTGTGGTGCTTGCATTTTAAATTTGGGGGGAAAAAAGTCAAATGAAGCTAGAGGCATGAAATCAGGGTATGAAATAAAAACGACCAAGAAACCAAAACACACGCGTGCCAACATGAAAAAAATATATGTTGATATACGTAGAACTCTAACGATCTCGCACCTCCCATTAGCACGACTGTCTACGTACGGTGCAAAAGAAGTTGAACATACACACGTGATGGATAATGTTGTATTTTTAAAAAATGTGTGTAAACATTTCACATCTAAAACGTGCAAGAAGGACTGCCATTACTGACAGGCGGAGGAGGGAGGCTGATGTGGAGCAATCACAACTGGGGAAGAGATACGACAATTTATTCTTGGAGGTCACAAGTGACGGCTTGAGGGGGGCGGGGGGTGAGCAGCTGTTCCTAGGGACCTGCCCTCGTTACACCGAGAAGCGGGAGTTGCTGAAAGGGGGGCTGCACGGATCCCGGCTGCCGGCTGCTCCTGAGCAGACGGCCCCAGTGGAGCAGCTGCTTACATCCAATGCCCAATGAAGGACCACCAACGTTGTGGAAGCACCAACATTTGTGCCGAGCGACATTGTAAATTGGGACAATTGTCGCTTTTTTACAAAGCATTAGGATCTATTTTCTTTGCACGGAAACGGCTTTTAGATGTGCAAGCTTGCCCGCTTCGATGTATTCTTTTTCAGGGATCCAGGGACCGTGCTAACGAGGCATTGTGCGTGGGTGTGCGGTTGTGTGCGCAGCCGTGTGGAGCTGGAGCGGCCACAAACAGAAAGGCAGAGCGCGATGCCTGCGCGAGACGCCAGCTGCCCCCACCTCGGCGCTTCACCGACTGCCGACTGCGCCAGCAGACACGTGCTTCCTAGTCAGCCTGGCACTTCACGTTCGACAGAGCCAGATGTCTCTCCAACAATTAAGCTGGACTTTGTGGACAATGCTGCTCGCTCCTGTGAGCCTGCAGGTGCCGAGAGTGAGGGTGAGCATCGCCTCTGCACGAGAGACTTCTCAAAGGGCCCCGACTTTGTGATTACAACTGGGAAGATGGCCGGCAGGTTGGACGAGGGCTTCAAGACGCCAGTGCAGCATTACACCTTGAAGCAGCTCTCTGCTGCGCCACCCTCAAAAAGCAGGATTGAACACGATCACTGCATGACAGTTCCCTTGAAGATGCCATATGCCGGGTGCCAATCCAGCCAGGACGCCACCGGTCCTGTCTCGCATCAAAAGGCTGCTGTGCCGAGTGAGGCAACAGAATTCGGCGGAGATTTGGTCACCACGCGCAAGGATCACCCTGGTGCGAGCTTTCCTGCGGCTGATGCGGAAAGTTACGGGATGCGCTACGCCACCACCGAGCCTCGGCCGTTTAACTTTCCCGCCTACAAGTACAGCCCCGGCGAGCAGTCTGAAACTCCAGCCTGCCGACTCGCTCCCAGCACTGATTGTCCGCCTGTAACTAACGTAAGCATCGCTTGGGGCAGATCACACAGGGGGGCAGCACAATCCCCAATGGCTAAACGTTTTACGTGCACCCATATAAATGACTATCCACGCACACAGCCTCCGCACATGCTGTACCATGAACCCAGTATTGATTTGCTATTTAGATAGTGCCACCTTCAGGGAATTGTAGGAATAGTGAATGCAGCATAAATGTAATATGCATGACGGTTGATATCAGCACTGAAATCACCTGAACTGTTGAACACTTGGCTATTGATGTGCCCAGATGACAGGCAACTCAATATGAATATGACAGGCAACTCTTGAAACAAACCTCGTGTACAAATGCAATGAATGTGTTCATTTACAAAACGAAAGGTGTTGTCGCCCCCACTTTGCTCTGCAGGTGGAAGGTGAAGGCGCCAATTTGGGAGTGCCACCCTCATCGCGACTCTGGGGGATTTCGGATGCACGGCTCTCCACAGACCTCGCCGAGCCTCGCGACGGATCCACCATCGCCAGCGACGGGTCCGTGCCAAACAACTTCCTAGTGGCACAGCCCAAACACGTGGTGGCATACTCTTAAGTTTTTTCGGTAAAGTCATGTAGGTAAAAAATAATAGAAATAATAATAGAAATAAATTAATAAATCACGACGTTTCGGAGGCAACACAAGTCTCCGTCATCAGGTGGGACCGTCACAGCTAAATGTACTGTATCACTTTACTTGATACAGTAAATTTAGTTGATACAGTAAATTTATCTTCTTGGTTCTTTCGGTAAAGTCACGTAGAAGGGAAGTAATAAAATAATAAAAATAAAACATAATAAAATAATTCTCACGACGTTTTATTTTTATTATTGTATTACTTCCTTTCTACGTGATTTTCCCGAAAGAACCAAGAAGATGAATCTCTGCAGTCACGAAAGCTTTAAATCTAGACAGTAAATTTAGCTGTGACGGTCCCACCTGATGACGGAGACTTGTGTTGCCTCCGAAACGTCGTGATTTATTTTATTTCTATTATTATTTCTATTATTTAAATTTTTTACCTACGTGACTTTACCGAAATAACCTAAGAGTATGAATCCTTGCAGTCACGAAAGCTTTAAATCTAGAATTAATGTGGTGGCATCTCATCCGTTACAAATCAGCGGCGTGCTCAGTGAGGAATTGACCAGACATGTTAATGCAGAACCCTCCGGGAAAAAAAAACTGTATTTAAGTTAAATGGTGTATTCCTGGATATATATATAGTTTTCTGATTTGTATAATTCAATTGCATGGTCTGTACAAGACACCTCTATTCAGACTTGCCTTCCCATAAAAACAAAAATAAATAGAGAAAATATATTTCTAATACTTCTTATTTAATGTATTTACCACTTACCTTTCTCATGCTATTGGTTGCACGCGGTTGCAATTTACTTTGCTCCGTCGGTGTTAGCCGCTAATGGCGTGATGGGTTTCTTGGCTCATTGCTGTTGCTCTAAACCCCTGTACCGTTCCCATTAATGTGCACTCATGCCTACTTTGTTGAGGGCGATATTGGCACGTGAATAAAGATTGATTGATTTACGTTTCATAAAAAAAAAACTTCCATAGCACTGCCTTAAAAGGAAACATCTCATCGGCAAATGTTCGAACAATGGCCCTTCTTTATAGCACAGAGCGCCATTGTTTGACATGTCACCCATTGTATCTTCTTCCTCGTAACGCAGTCTTATCTGGGTTGACCACCTGAATGTGAAATTGTCGTTGATGCTCTGCATCTACATCAGCAGCCGTACGAAAGAATCAACGAGGAACGTGTTCAGTTTCTGTTAATCGCGATTGTGCGCCACTACCAATACAGCATCATTCATTCATGTTTTCTATTTTTTAGGTGGACTTCACAGCCAAAGTGATTATCGAAATAATTATTTTGTAAAATCTATCTATATTAGGTTTATTCGATATCTGAACCTTATGGCGGTACCCCAGGGTGTCTATAGGACCCCGGCTCTCGCACGATGTCCGTGATGCAGTCACTTTTAGTCTGTGTTGATGGTCGTCGATGCGGCAATCGACTCATCTCGACGAGCTGTACACGATGCACTCTGGTGCGTGCCGAGAGCGTTCAGGATTTCAGCGCAATCGTCCTCGTTGCGTTTCGACATCGCAGAGTAGCACCGATTTCGGATTGATTGGTACCCCAGTCGCGGAGTTAAGTACACCCCCCTAGGAAACAAAATATTGTCCCAGAAATAAAATATTTAATTGCCTCGGTCATTTTGTATTATTTGGTACTCCGGGGTACCGCCATGAGGATCATCTCTAGAGTAGCAACGTTTAACTCAAATATATGAATTGTATTTTTGTTGTTTCTATCCATAAACAATATATAAACGACTCTCACCCTCGCTGCTTGTTTTTGATTACAGGGTGTCCTGGCAAAGAACTGGAGCAGCAAAAGCAGTTAAACCAAGGAGAGTAATGATGACAGAACTTTAGGCCATGCTTCTGGAAAATTTAAACTCTCCGTGCTAACACTTTACACCATCAACCATTTGTTTTTTTTCCCACACAATCCGTGATTAATGTCGTCCATTTTCTTGCAGTGTGACGAAAATGTTTAATTATGCACATTATATTATCTGCTGTGTTGTGTTAATAAGATCAGCCATGGTACAGTTGGTAGTATGTTCACACCCAAATGAGTATTGCTAGAGTACTTGCGCTGTAATCAGCGTAGTATGTGCACAGTGGTAGGTGTTCGGAATGAATAACCTTGCAATTCCACTCATTAGGGACTCTTCTTCATAAGCACACGCGTGTCGTGGACACACCTGCGAAACTGCCTCTGTCGCTGAACATTTACCTTGCCTTACTTTTGCAGAGCTCACACAAACTGTATGCAGGGATCACGTCTGCAGTGAGAGGTTTTTGTCCTCTATGAGACATCTCCTTTACCAGTGGCAAAATATAGTAATAGGTTTTTACCCTTTCAAACTGGTACAAAAACTGATACCTTTATACAAGGGATCATGTTTGCAATAACCACAACACAAGCAGTCAAAATGCAAACAAAAAGAAACAACTCTGATAATGATAATGATATGCACTGTCCTTGAAGTTGATTGGTCCACACCCGAGACAGCTTTTCTTATAGCCTAGTCTCCATTGGTGTTGGACCAGATGACGCCTTTTGGCATTTTGACTGCTTGTGTTGTGGTTATTGCAAACATGATCCCTTGTATAAAGATATCAATTTTTGTACCAGTTGAAAGGGTAAAAACCTATTACTATAGGTTTTTGTCCGCCAGTTTGGTCATCTTTTCAACGTAAGACTTAAAGACAGACAAGACATCGTATTCATGCATTCACCAGACATCTGCCCAGACGATGGCAATGAACAATTATGCTTATCCACGCTATCTCTGCTATGCCATGCTCTCCTAAAGGCACGCTGATGCACTTTGCATCAATCCACGCGTGTGGATACCCCACCTGTGAGTTAGTGGCCAAGCCTTCCTGTGAGGGATGCTTCTTGGTAAGAGATGGGAGGCCCGCCATGATTTGCTATCCTATCACGATTGGCTCGAGCTCCAATGCGATGAGATGGACATTTCAGGCAAATTGCACCTAACTGGAATCGACTGGTATGGTGACACGCACCTGTAATACAGCATGTACGTATGTACGTTGAACTTAGTTTGCACCGTACGTAGCCAACCATACGTAGCCAACCGTGCTAATCGGATGTGCAGGGGAAGGACAAAAAAATAAACAAAAAACTGTTCTAAAGAAATTAGTTTTAAATCTAGATTTAAAAGTGCATAGCTCCTAATATTGTAAGAGCGTTCCAGATGGTCACAGAAGCGCATCTGAAAGGGTGCGAAGCAGTGACCGCATTTGTTCGATGGCTAAAAGCAAATCTGAAGGTCGGGTTGGTTGATCATGCAGCAATAAAATGTGTCAGTTTAACACGTAGGCTTTCGCGACCAATGTTATTCATAATCAACGCGATCTAAACCCAAAAACGTTGATTATGAATCAAATGTGTGTTAGTGTGGTGCCTGTATGATACAGTACAGCAGCTAGGTTGCTGACCTGTCTCGTCAGCTTTAGTGCCGTGCAAGGTGCACGTGTGAATTCTCTCCTGGGCACCCACGTGCAAAATTACACGAATAAAAATTGGCCAAACATCCTCGTCAGGGACTGTCGCTGAAAGAGCCTTGAAATTCAGTGAAACTTCCTGGACACATTTAATTACAAATTGTTATCTATGCTTAAACAACATTCACAATGAACAGGCTGTCCCTGTTGAGACATTAACAGGTACAAAAAAAGGTGTGGCATTGGAGGGGGGGGGGGGGCTCCCCAAAGGGAGGTTATGTTTACTGTAATCTTTCATGCAAAAAGGGTTGTTTATGAATTTACGTAACCACACATACGTTTAATGTTATGACAAGATTCACAAAACGATGTAGTTTTGGTGACCTGTATTTTAATCATTGTGCACCTCAAAAAAACATCCTTTTAGATTTGATAAACAAGCACTTATCCGTGAAGTGTCTCGTGGGTTAACAATGATCGTACATGTTCTGTTTCTGGTTCGTAGGCTATGCTGTAGAACGGTCACTAAAACACGACGTGTCATTTCATTGATGTAAAGTGGTATTTAGATGTAAGTTATTTAGATGTACAGTATACATGAATATTGCCGTTTGTATGTAGAATTTCATGTTCGTTGCATCACTTATTTCGTAGCCATATATTGTACCTTTTCATACTGTTGGTAATCACGCGGATGTTATTGATGTCACATTGCCGCAGAGATAATGTATCGCTTTTCTATGAAATATACAATATTTTAACCTAAGCAGCGGCGACGGCTGTGTGTGAATCGTGATGCATCGTACACCAAGGGACCCACCTTTGCATGCTATTCAAGGCGTTACACTTTCCAAATGGGCCGTACCATCTGCTGGTTTGTCTCGCCCGGCGAGCCCTGGTGAGCAGGCTTTATTATACTATTGGTGACACGGTCTGCCCAGCGAGCTCGTGCAGCTTGCAGTGGCAGCGTCCAAACATTTGGAGCAGAAGGGACCCAATAATATTTTAATGAGCTGGCATCTGTCGAGTGCTTAATATGCATTTATTCACGAGGAACCACAGGGGCGCAGGCTCGGATCACGAGGGCCAAGGAGTTTCTGTCCAGGCCATGGTTAGGGCCCTACGGCCCTTTGTGTTGCCACTGGGAGCCTGGCCCGTGGCCAGCCCCAGGTTTGGTGGCGCATGCCTTCAATGCGGAGACGTGCAAGTTGTGGTTCGTGGGTTGCAATGAGGTGATGTGCTTGGAATACTCACCAGCAGGGGCAGTGATGTGTCTATGTGAGGCACGAGAGCGAGATCAGTACTGCAGTGCAAGGTCTGTAACATATCTCGATTAATTTTGAGTGATTATACTTATCCCTCCTTTCGATGGGTTTATTTTGGACATCGTTTCTTCACGTGCAGACGTCCTCAAGGAAGCTGGCCAAACATGTCAAGTATAATCCTGCTGAAAACGTATTGACACCCAGTGGGATTTCCCTGGATATAAGGTAACTAGCAATTTCCCGTTGCGTGTGTGCGTGCACCCTGCGGAGGGAGGGGTCCCACCGACCGATACGCTAGACCAGCGGTCCCCAAACTTTTTGGCACCAGGGACCGGTTTCTTTCGTGGAAGACAATTTTTTCACAGGCGGGAGGGGGGGGTCATCATTTGGTTTTCCCCCTTTCAAAGAAGCTCTCCAGCGACGTTTGTTCTTGACTCATTTTGGCTACTAGGGGTTAGCAGCTTGTGGGCTCACCAAACTGTGACAAGTGCGCAGTGCGGGAAAGAGGCGCGGACGGAAGTGGGGAATAATAAAATGGGGGCGGACCACGTGCGTGGCCTCACCGCTCTCACCTCCTGCTGCTGTGCGGCCCGGTTCATAACAGGCCACGGACCGGTCAGGACCGTGGCCTGTTAGGGGACCCCTGCGCTAGACCAGTGTTCTTCATTGCAAGGCCCGCAGGCCACTGGCGGCCCCTGGTGGCCTTTAGTGTGGCCCCTGACGTGCAGGCGGTGTGGCGGCCCTCACATTGATATCTTGTTGGTGAAAATAAGTGAAGATTGCTGCGCTAGGTTCTATTATTACTACGAGTATGTACCCAGGAGAGCC
This sequence comes from Lethenteron reissneri, assembly GCF_015708825.2. Taxonomy (NCBI): domain Eukaryota; kingdom Metazoa; phylum Chordata; class Hyperoartia; order Petromyzontiformes; family Petromyzontidae; genus Lethenteron; species Lethenteron reissneri. Next base: position 3,202,576 of record NC_083799.1, read on the forward strand.
TGAAGACTTTTTTTTGTTGGAGGGTCCTGTCAAGTTTTCGCAGTAGGGGCGATGTTGCTGCTGCGTATAATACCAATTGAGTAATTTTCCGGTAAATGTTCAGAATTGGTATGCTTGGCCAATGCCAATTACATTGTATAGGGGGCGAACATACAGACTCCACAAGGCGCTCGAGTCAGCAATACAACATAGGGCCTTGTTGCTGTGAAGCAAACATTACCACGAGGCCACGCTATTATGTTGCACTTAGCTGTCAACCCATACGGGTTACCCGTATTCTTGTACAGGGGGAATTGAGTTTTCAGGTCCATACGGCGTACAACCTTTTCAATACGGGCAAAAACATAATTATCTACTGTCAATTAGTTTTCTCCCTTGTGATGGGACTTTGTAGGATGAACGTTGAGATTTATAAAGGCACGGGGTGACCAATAATGTTTGAATTGGTCTGTAATAAGGTAGGTTGACAGATATGTGTAGCATATTATTAAAAACGGGAATATCATTAAATGGTTGCCATCACATGTTTACTGTTCAGTCGGATTATGTAATGCAAACATTGCAGTGCAGTAATTTTCATGGCATATACAACAAAATCTAACACTCCTCTGCCGACCGTAATAAATGTTAAAAAACATCACTTGGAAATACATGTTCGCGTATTGTTTAAGATGCATATTCAAATGTCTTAATTTTTAAATATGCTAAGCCAAAGCTGTGCCCTTGGTCGGCTGGGGTATTTTGGTGTATTGTTCATGTGTTTCGCAGTGGTAACAATTGTGCCTTACAGCAAAACAAAAACTTCTGGGTTCGATTCCCTACTCGGCCTCCTATCTATGTCGAGTTTGTATCCTCTCTGCAAGGGGTTTCCTCCGGGTTCTCCATGTTCCTCCTGTAGCTGAAAACACAATGCAACCGGTATCGGCCAAACATCCCAAGACTGAAGCATTACCCGTAAATTACAGTACTCAATTTGGCTTACACATAGCAACATTGTCCAGCTGCAGTGAAAACTTGGCAGAACCCTCTTTTAAAAAGTCGACAGTGAGGCTGTCCTCGGGCAAACAAGCGTAATTAATCAATTCATCACAGTGGTGGCCAAGGAACGTACAGTGTTACACAAACTTTACACATTTAAAATTCTTAACAGAAATGAACAACGACACGATCTGCTTCTATCGTGCACTCTGCTCTCGTTCTCATACACTCTACATACGAGGAAAGGCTGCGACATCCGTAATTTTCCGCCCAACAGTTGCTGACTTAACTACAACAATTGATGCTCATGGGGGTACCAAATAATACAAAACTCCGACGCAATTATTATTTTTATTTCTGGGACAATATTTTTTCCAGGGGTGTGTACTTAACTCCGCGACTGGGGTATCAATCAATCTGAAATCAGTGCCACACTCCGCGATGTACCACAGTGCATCGTGTACAGCTAGTCGAGATGAGTCGATTGCCGCGTCGCCGACCATCAACAGACTAAAAATGACTGCATCACAGACATTATGCGAGAGCATTGGAGGTTGGGGGTGGGTGCTGAAGCTTCAGCTCGGTGGGGGCTCAACCCCCTCGAGCAGCCCCGGCGCTACGCGGGGCCGCTGTCCGTCCGTCCGTCCCACACCGCGCACGTGGTCTTCGGGAAGCCCTCTGAACTCTGAAGGCAGCATGGCAGCAGAAGCCAATGGCCGTTACGAAACAAAAGCGCCTCTTGCGGGAGTGGCCGCGCGGGACTGGTGGGCGTCGCTGCTTCTTCCACAGCTCAGCGCGCACATGGCAGCGCTGCCGCCGTTAGCAGCGTAAGGGCGAAGAGGCTTCGAACCAAATTCTAGCGGCGACTGAAATCGCGAACAATGGGGGCAACGCTGCAGTAGTAACGACGGGGAAAATGAAGGCGTTCAAATACAACGACGCTGTGATGACGCGACCTGCTGCTGCTGCTGCTGAACACGGTGGACTGAAGCGGCCCTAATATCAGCAGCGAGCACTAATAATGGTTCCGGTCATAGTCTAATGGGAATAGTAAATAAATAAATAAGCGCAATTTGAGGCTTTTTTGTCTGGAGCTACGGAGGAAACGACACGTTCCGCATCCGATTTGTATCGGATTCGTGTTCCGGTCGGTGTCGGAGATCGCGTTCCTCTCGCTCCGCGTCCGAGTAGCCGGGGGCATCGAAAGCGGCCGCCGCAGCCTCCCCCTTCTCCGCCATGGCTTCGCACCTCGGTCCGCTCCTCTTCTCCCTGCCTCCTCCGCTGCCTCCTCCTCCGCTGTTGCTGCTGCTGCTGTGGTGGCGGCTGACGACGCAGCGCGCGGCGAGCAGCGCGACCGGTAGCGCGGCCGGTACCCCGGACAGCTCCCGGCTGCAGCCGCGGCCCGCCTCGTTCTCGGCCTCGGACTCCGCGGAGAGTTCGGCCGCGTGGCCCGGCGGGGCTGGTGCCGGCGAGAGCAGCCGCAACGTGAGTCCCGGCTACAACAGCGCGGCGGGGGATACGCAGCAGCGGCAGCAGGACCACCCTGGGCAGCGGCAACACGAGGAGGAGGAGCAGGAGGACCCCGCCAGGAGCAGTGACCCCGAGCTCCTCGTCGGGGATCCGAATTTCCTCCCGTCCCTGGAGTCGCTGCTGCTATTGGGAGAAGATGAGCAGCGAAATCGCCATGAAGATGACAAGCAGGACGGAGAAATGATGGTAATGGTGATGATGGAGGGTGGTGAGAGCGACTACGGCGAAACGGTCGAGCGACACGGGGAACGTGGGGACGAGGGGGGGCGGACAGAGGGAGACGGGAAGCTGGAGGAGCAGCAAGGGGAAGAGCAGGAGATGCAGGAGGAGCAGGAGATCGAGGAGGAGCAGGAGATACAGAAAGGGCAGGAGATCCAGGTGGAACTGGAGTTCCAAGAGGTTCAAAAGTACCCGGAAAATCAGGAGATCGAGCAGGAGCCGGAGGGGCAGGAGATCCAGGTGGAACTGGAGTTCCAAGAGGTTCAAAAGTACCCGGAAAATCAGGAGATCGAGCAGGAGCCGGAGGGGCAGGAGATCCAGGTGGAACTGGAGTTCCAAGAGGTTCAAAAGTACCCGGAAAATCAGGAGATCGAGCAGGAGCCGGAGGGGCAGGAGATCCAGGTGGAACTGGAGTTCCAAGAGGTTCAAAAGTACCCGGAAAATCAGGAGATCGAGCAGGAGCCGGAGGGGCAGGAGATCCAGGTGGAACTGGAGTTCGAAGAGGTTCAAAATTACCAGGAGAAGCAGGGGATCGAGGAGGAGCAGGAGATACAACGGCCACGAGAGATGCAGGAGTCCCAGGAGATCCAGGAGGAGCAGAATAATGAACAGATGGAGCTTCCACCGATTGCCCCCTGGCACGGGGAGCGACTCGAGAGCCACAGCTTCAGCTCATTCACCCGGGAGCTGTTCAGCTCACACGTCATCGGTGAAGAAGGTGGGTGAAGGTTGTGCCGTAACTTCTCCATGTGAGAGCCTATTGCTTGCTTTGAATTTTGGCGTAAACTGTTTTTTTCCCGTCCATGTTTGCCGATAACTGACCGCTGATGCCATCTTTTCGTCAAGCGGATACGGCCTTCTGCCCGACGCATAGTTTAATCTCTTGAACAAGGTGTGGGTGGGGGGGGTTATCATGACCTCCAAGATCGAGTGGTTTCAATCCGGAAACTTCGCGCAATGTGTATTAATAGCTTAGGGCTAACGTCACACATTAACATACACTAGTGCAGTGAAAACAATCTGGTTTGTGAATGCTAACGTGGTACAAACAAAAAGTAAAAACGAATGCTTACATATTTTGTTTTATGTAAGGTACCTTTAATGGTACAACTGAAATATTATGAATGTAGTTACATTACAATGAATAATTTGGTGTTACGTACAGTACTGAAACTAGTCTACACGTTTTATTCAACCAACTTCAAAATATAATATCTATATCTAAAGCTTCAAATCAAGATTGATAATATCTACATTTGTATGTAATGATTTTTCTTTTACTCTTCTGGGAGATTGTAGTCGTCTTAATTGAACTGGGTGAGATCCCATTCCAGTCACAAACATCTCTTGCAAAGGAGATCCGTGTCTCTTCGAGTATTCGGAGGGATGCGGGATAAACGGAACATTTGGGAAATTCCACTTCATTTAGGATACCAAACGTTTGTGCACGGAAAGATTAACAGTAGTTTAATAGTTTATTTATTTTGGTTGCAATAAAATCCACCGTGAATGGATTTATTGGGATACGGTATTGTTCGTTGTCCGCAGTAAGTGCACGCATATGTAATATCCAGAAGGAATTCTGCTCTTCGTATGCCAAATGCATATGTATGCAGTTGTCACTACGTCTTGTTTAAATATTAGTCTTATTTAATCACAACTGCTGACTTTTTCTCACTGTTTTTTTTATTTACAAGCATTGTGTATGTCTCGTAAACCGGTCTTCAATGTACCGTTGTGGTCAGTGTGACTTTTAGCCGCAGCCATTGCTGATGTTATACAGTTGAAAACATTATTTGTGTTCTCTTACGTTCCGCTGCATTGCTTTGTATTCATTACTGGGCATCATTTGAAATCGTGCCTTCTGAAATCTCACCCACTGCTGTTGCAATTGCGTGTAGGGACCATCATCAGGTTGATTCCCCACCCCTCTCAGGCTTTGTGATCAATGCAATCTGTCCGACGTTCGTAGCAGGGCCGAGTCGTGCTGCTTACAGACACAATTATTTTAATAAGCACTGTTTTGGTTTTATGAATGGCAAATCAAAAATAGAGAACTGATTAATCAGCATTAACATTTGACAACAATTGTCGACATTCCGACATGTATTTGATGGCTTAATTATGAAGCTGCGTGAGTTGCTTAGTCGCGCAAAGTGCAAACCGATCATCCCTGATGAACACAAACTCGCCTCATCCCCACTGATGGGAATCTTCCGAAAGTATAATAGTAATGCACAGCCCTTCCGTTTGTCCACTGCCGGATGAAAGCCTCCCACACCTTGTCAGTTATTGGGGGGGGGGGGGGTTATTTGACCATACTTCACTCAGCGGGTCAGTGCGGGTGTATGAAAGAGGGGATCCTGGACCAGATCGGTTATCTTTTGTCACTGATGTTAGCCATGGCCAGGAATCAAATTCGGGTTGCTGGGTTTGTAGTGTGGTGCGCTCACCACTGTGCCACCCCTCCACCCCTTCTCGCAGCAAGTTGTGTAATTGTGCGATTATTTGTTCATCACGTCACGTGCTTGGGCTCCACGCGTTGTCCATTTGAGAATTAATTGGACGGTATGGGTACACAGCGCGGCATTGGCAAATACACTAATCGCTTGGCTGCATTCACACACACGCCCAAATTGTAATGCATGTTACTGAGTTAGGCACCATGGTATGGGTCTGATACTCTTATTGTCATCGAGGCATGTTTTGGGTTAGTGGCGATTTTATTACAGTCATTACTTAAAAGCTCATTCCTGACATTAAAAGTTTATTGGGTTGTGACGAAAAAATAACCTGACAGGGGAGTGGTGAGCTCACATGCATTGTCAATTTCACGATATACGCATTTCGACCAAACTCTGCACTCTATGGCCCATTATCATAACTACGGACGAAGAAGCAAATTTAGCTCATTTTGATTCTTAAAGTGTATTCAAAGTGGAAAAATATATAGTGGAGGCTTCCCCACATCTTCACAATTCCTCACAGTCCCCCGACAGACAATCCTTCTCGCTGCTGTGCACGGCGCTCCATCTCGTCGCTCCATCTCCGCAGTGGTCGATCTCTCGTCTGTGTTCCTAGCTTTGGCTGCCAATCGATTACGAGTCACGTCCATCGGCGATTGTCCCGTCCACTGATACGTCCTGCCCAGTCCCACTCCTTTTTATTACCAATCAAAAAATTGTGTCTCTCGATGGCATTTGTTCTCTGATCCACGTTGCTGCTCTGCTTGCATCTCAATGTAATTCCAAGCATGCATCTCTCCCTGCTTCTTTGATGCTTGTTCTTCACTTGAATTCCGCATTGGTTGTCGGTCTGTGTTTCACATTCCTGTCTTAGGAGGTAACATGCACTAACCTAAACACTTTTTTTTCTGTAGTCACATTTGGATGTTGCCTTTTCCCGAACAAATGTAATTTCCAAAAAATACCCCAACCCCATCCTGTCCTCACTCACCTATTTATTGTTATTATTTTAATCCTGGTCCATCTTCAATATTTGCCCCTAATTTACATGCTCTGCTGTGCTTCCCTAGCTGCGTACCTTCAACTATTATTTTCCTTATTTCAGTGAACATAATATATATGGTTTTCTCACCTACGCAGCGTAACTTCAATCATATTGCTGCGCATTACACATGTTATGGTATGTTTGCAGTAGTTATACAAAATGAACCAGGCTACAGCTCTGTATTCCCCAGTGCGAGTTATATACCGTGAAACAGCCCATTAGATAAAGTGCAGTAAATTCAGCTGAATAATTATGGGCTTCAACAATACGTATTTCACATCTATTGATCCGGAGTCTTTCCTGGCAACATAACTCCAGTATTGACTATTCCATACTCTGCCATCACATGCTGGGTGTGGTGGTGCACTCCTGTAATCTCGTGACTTCAAGTGAGGGTTGATAGATCACACAGAGATGCAGCCAATATATTTGTGCGACAGACACACGCGGGGCAAGAACGTGGTGGTAAGAGGCCAAGCAATTAGGTGATTGGCCAGCTGGTAAAATATCCAAAGCAGCAGGATCCTCGTGAAAGAACAAACATTGAAGACTTCGTGAGGCTTCCCTGGTTGCATAAATAATTGCTGTCATAAATTATTTAAGAGGAACTGCACGTGCTCTGTCTGCAAAAATAAAATAGTGAACATATTCGTCAATAACATTGCCCTAAAACATTGCCCTAAAAACCTTAGGGGACATATTACAATTTTATCTGAAGCTTTATTGACGAATGAGTTGAGTTTTTTTTTATTTGTGCTTGTGCACATCTGGCCACGTGGAATCACCAAATATTTTTTTGTGAAAATATGCATCTTCGCTCTGTGAGAGCGGCAAAGCGCCGCAAACGTTTGTCAAGCGGTGACGCTGACTGAGGATGATGTCCTTCCATTCCCCGTAGAGATGGCACATGGTGCACATTTGTTGGCATAGCCGTGCCAAGGGCTGAAGAGCTCGCTCTCATGTCACCCACACTCATGGCTTTTCGATCGACTGTCTCTCACGTACAATTTTGCTATGGAGGCGTAAATTGATGTAACGTTAGTCGTCTGTGCCTGGCGCTCCTCCTTGCTCCGCCATCAAAGATTTTCATGGTGTAAAAATAATATCGTCGTTGGCTGCTGAACACAGTGCAGAAATGAATGCAAGTTGTTCTGCCCCATGGCTAGTATGGGGGTGTTGATTACACAGGAACTTCCTGATAAAGTGTTGAGTTTGGTCGCGTGACCAGGAAGTGACGATTTAACATTCTCTAAGCCATGAGGCAGGGTGTCAGCCATTACACAGAGTACAAAATTAAGTCACAAATAGCGTCTCAGTGAAGACAGGTGCATCTCTTCATTGTGGGACTTTAAGAAGCATTGGCTGTAGGTTCGTTTATGTTATTATAATGCTAGGATTGCCGTTATAATGCCGTAAAAGTCTTTATAATGCCGTTAAATTGTTATTATACATATGAGGCCTAGTTAACAACGAAGCCTGCCACTTGCATTATTGTGAATGTTACTTGTAATTGAATAAATCGAGTCAGATCTTGAGAGCAAGGATGAAGAAGTATCTCATCCACAGCTCAGTGTTATGTGCAGCGCTGCACATTTATGCTGCAGTATGGTGATTACACGAAGTGACCTTATTAAACACAGTAGCTTATTCTCTTGTGTAGCTATTCAGTGCTGATGTAGGTGCCTGGTCCATCCAGGACCAATTGTTGAGTTTCATGTTATCTAAGACAATGTTTCGATTTAAAGCTTTCGTGACTGCAGGGATTCATCTTCTTGTTTCTTTCGGTAAAGTCACGTAAAAGGGAAGTAATAAAATAATAAAAATAAAACATAATAAAACATTATTATTTTATTACTTCCCTTTTACGTGACTTTACCGAAAGAAACAAGAAGCTAAGACAATGTGATGATGCTCCTTGTGTTCATTCATTGTATCGATATTGCAAGTGTAAAGGTATTAGTGGGCGAAGATGCGCCATCTCCACGCAGTGAGCCGGTAGTACCGGCCACATGCCAATAGGGGGCAGAAGAGGGGCTGAGCCCCAGTGTTAAGGGACTATGGCCCACAGGGCCCAACGGTAACCCCTATGGAACGGCATGCAGATCCCAGACCACAGGAGGGGGCTGTGGGATGACAACACGCCCAGGTCCTGTTGGAAGGTTCGAGAAGGAAGGTGTGGCCGGGGCGGAGCGAGCCACGGTTCTGTATAAAAGCCGGACCTCTGAACGGTCCCGGCAGTCGTCGTTCGCCTGAAGACTGAAGAGGACTCCTGAAGAGAAGAGCTCAAGGAGCAGAGCCGAACCCCTGGCAAGGGTCGACTCCAGCTTATACCAGTGAAGACTGGAGCCTCACTCAAGAAGATGTATATTAGTCAGCGAGAGGCGTACATTGTCTGGAGGGGCTACCTCCTCAGCGTATCGGGTGTAAGGGGCCGTTACCCCTTTGTGTTAGCAGTTACTGTTAATAAACCGTGTTGCCTCAAATAAACTCTCCAGTTATTTACCCACTACAACTGGGGTCAGAAGTGGCTACATTAGTATGGAGACAAGGAGGAAAACGCGGACCAGGAGCCCGGGCGAAGACGGCGACGACTCGGCTGCCGCAGGGACGCAAAACCCGGCGGAGGACAGCGAGATGCTGCCGGCTGAGCAGCAGCCAGCTCAGCCATCGGGCGGATCGCCGACATCGGGGAGTGCGCTCTGAGCTATGCACTCCTGCCTCTCCGAGCTTCTCTACGCTGCGGCCGACATCCTCGAAGAAACTTATCACGGCGGAGGAAGAAGACGGAGCGGGTCTGCGACCAACGGCCGTTCCCGCCACCGATCCGGCAGAAGATTTTGAATCTCCCGCCCAGAGCACAGGAGCTTCCGCCGGAAGTCACGTGTACCATGCACTAGAGAGCGCCGCATCATCGACAGCGTGATCAGCGACCGGGGGCCGCCATCTTGTTTGCTGGCGGGGGCGCCAAGTTCAGAGAGGAGCGGCTGACCATGGAGCTCGCGCCGTCCTTTCAGCAGCGCCTACCCGTCTTGAAAGAATTCTCCACGGCGAGGAGCGACTGGGCGGCCTTCCAGCGCCGATTCCTCGCCCACCACGAAATGGCGGGGTGGACAGAGGAGGAGGAGTCGCTACGGGCACTCCCAGCCGCCCTGGATGATGACGCCCTCGCTGCCCTTGTCACCATCCCACGGGCGGACCGGTCAACTCTACAACTGGCGCTCCAACGCATTTTCCAAGATCTACGGGCCACCCTCCGTATTAACAGATGCTGTATTTTGTGCTGTGTTTTTCCATCAGTTTTACCTCGTTCTATTCATTAAATACGTTGGAGTCGGATGTTCACCCTGGCTCTGAAAGTCTACTCGGATAGTGGTGCAACGCAGCGCACAGTGAGACCGAGACACAAGTATTGTAAAAAAAAAGAGAATTCACAAATTTGCTTTTGTGTCTTGAAAAAACTGGAGTTCTGCTTAGCGACAGTGGACGCTGGCACTGACAGCTGTGATGTATTGACTCAACGCTGCGTGGTGCACGAGGGAGGAATACGGTGTGGGAAGCTCGCAGCTTCGATAACCTCGACTTGATGATTGTTCCACAAGCCGAAATGAAACAGCACGGGATGTGCCAGCCACAGGGGGAACCGATTGCATCCGTGCCTTGCTCATGTATGCGCATCCACTTAATTTAATACTACATTCATACATTTCCAGTGGCCATCAAAATCGTCTGTCCCTTGCAGTTCATACAGCTGCAACGTTCGTTGTAAAATCCTACAGCATGGCCATGGAGATAAGAAAGCATGGAGAGATGTTTACTAAACAATCCAGGCAGTGCCCATACATGAAAATCGGTACTTCTACATTACAATTTACAATACGATGTGGATATATATATAGAATGTAACATCCACTGTATCTGAAGATGCTGTTCAGAAACAGTGGGCCTATTTATTGAATAGAGACAAAGAGGCACTCATTTTAGGCGGAAGGAAGAAATAAAAGGTCTTGAGCCTGGACTTCGAACAAGGGCAAGGGAGTCCACGAAACAGATGGCTGGGGGAAGGGAGCTCCAGACTATGGGGCAGCAGTGGAGAATGAGCGAGGGTTGAATGGAGGTGGGTGGGGGGGCTTCCACAAAAGCCTTGGTTAATGGAGGAGAGGGAAGTCGAGTGAGAGGAGAGAGGTAGGCAGGCATGCATCAGGCCATGGATTCATCTTCTTGGTTCTTTCGGTAAAGTCACGTAGAAGGGAAAATCGGTGAGAATTATTTTATTTTATTATGTTTTATTTTTATTATTTTATTACTTGAGAATTATTTTATTATGTTTTATTTTTATTATTTTATTACTTCCCTTCTACGTGACTTTACCGAAAGAACCAAGAAGATGAATCCCTGCAGTCACGAAAGCTTTAAATCGAAATTCAGGCCATGGATGTTCATGATCATTTTTCTTGTAATCGCGGTCGCCGAACATAGTCCCCCAGAGGTTCAAGAGGCCGAGAAGCCAGCAACAAACGGCACGATAAAAAGTGTAACAGATCGGAGTTAATATATTTCTTGACTTGAGCAAGCTCAACCTGAGACAACGGGATGGGAAATCCAAAGTCGAGCACTGCGGGGAAGAAGCAGGTGACAATGATGACGATGCAAGCATTGAAACACGAAATGCATGCACGGTGCGAGTGCTGCCATTAAGGAACCCCCCACCATCCCACCGCCCCCTCCAAGACAAAGATCCTCCGTATAGGCTTGACAGAATGTTAGAGCAAGTGCTGTTAGTGTGCACCTATCAAGGCCGACACGGCCTTCATAGGGTGGCCAGCACCACGCCCGGCCGTCTTTGCCTCCCTAATGGCGATGTTTACACACCACACCAGGTACGAATTTGAGGCTGAGTCGACCTAGTGGAGGCCCAGGACCCGTACAGGTATTCGTCACCGATGTTGGCCGTGAGCGGAAAATTGAACTCGGGTCACCGGGTTCGTAGCGCAGCGTGCTAACGACTACACTACCGTGCCCCCCCCCACCCTCCGCTACCACTCCGCGTGTCCCCATTTCCACGTGCAGATCGACCGCTGCCCTCTCCTCCACCCCTTGACCCGTTCGTGCCGATCCGCTCGGACGACTGCGGCATCGACAAGGGATGCTTCAGGTGGGCGGCGGGGGGACTCGGGCCATCGCGATCGGTGAAAGTTTAGTTCTTTGTTATGCGAGGTGAGAGACAATTGAGACAAACGCCTGCCTCTGCCAGGGCGACGTTGGACGTGTATTTGCTCCCATGTGTTACATGCAGGGGGCAGCATTATATACAAGCGGAAATGTTACAGGGGGAGGCGGAAGGATTTAGAATTATGAATTGTAAATATTAAGCCTCTTTATTTCAATCCACCGCTGGATGATAGCCCGTCCATGCTGTGTCGGCCATGGGGGTTGTTTGACCATACTTCACCATGGTGGTCTATATGAATAACGTTATCTGGTGCAAGGAAATAAAATCATAACTGAAACACGATGTTCCGATTGCCAAGAAGAGGGAGTTCCAAACAGCAGAGGAGGCAGTTTAGCAGCGTTGCCAAAGTGGTGAGTGATAGGGACATATTGATCTGACATCCTAGTGTGTGTCCATGTGCATGTCATGGGAGTGATGGCGTAGTGGTTATCACACTGCATTATGAACTTGGTAACCCGAGGTCGATTCGCAGCCAGGGCGATCATCAGTTACGAGCGATATCGGAACCTCTCCTAGGTTGACTCATCCTTGAATTGGCATCTAATGTGTACACGTCAGCACTGGTACTGGCCACAACGCCCCTTTCATGTGCCCTACAGGCCTTAATAGGTGATCGCCAACAACATTTGCCCCAACAGCCAGTGAGGGCTCCACGGGTCTCTGTGCGTGTGTTTGTGCACGTGCGTGTGTTTGTGCACGTGCGCGTGGGCAGGTACGGAGCTCCGGGCTGCGATGCCGACTCGTGCGAGTACTTCCTCAGCTACCGGCGACTCGGGGAAGATGTGGAATTTGAGCTGAGCGCCGACACAGACGGCTGGGTGGGCGTTGGCTTCTCGTCTGACCGCCTGATGGTGACGAGCACCACTAAATATCGCAGCACACACCGGCACGAGACATCCCCTTTAGCCTTGCAGACTCGAGCGAAACAAGAAGCAGTTTTCACGACCAGCACATCATGCCAAGTCAGCTTTGGCTTACCACGTTGCAATGTCCGTACATCATCTTCTCCGGGTACTTATTTACAGCCGGGTTTATCTATTGGAAAGCCCATGACAGGTCATCAGATGGAATTTGCCACAAGGTAAAAAACAAGTAAAAGTCATTTCCTGCTCCAATGAGCAACGAGGCTGTGCTCATCTCCAGCTTACAGCTCTGAGCAAGTGGTGGAAATTCCACTGTTGGCTTTCCCACGAAGTGGTACTTATTTTATCGACCTCATGATGGGCTGATTCAATGCCCAACCAGGAGTTGAAATCGCAATGCTCCAATTGCCAGCGGCTACCGCTGAGCCATCTGGTTGGCTGGCTATGCATAAGGTAACACTCCAAACATATGCACTGCATCACACATTACACACATATAACAACACTTTTTACACACACTCACACGTAACATGCCATCATAGACTATACTTTTGAAATGGATCTTCCTATCCAAACGCTCATGCTGGCCACACGAAATGGAGATTCTATTCCTTTCCGTAGTTAAAATCATCACCACCAGGTGGAAACATTCAGCTGAATGTTGTTCAGCTGAATGTGAATGCGGTGCAGCCGTTCGCCACTTGATCCAAACGTTCGCAGCAGCACAGCATCCGCACTTACATCTGGTGTGCGGAGCAATGTGAATGGCAGTTTAACACGTAGGCTTTCGTCACCAATATCGTCCACAATACATGCCTTTTTGGATTAGATCGAATAAATAAATGTGTCGTTAAACCCGCCACCACCCGACACAGCCAACTCTTAAGGGTTGTCACGTAAACAGAACGTGCCAATTCGTTACTAGTACAGCACACTGGTGTGTTGGAGAGCCAAGCCACAACATTTACAACCTTACTCATTGGCTGTGTTGGGTGGTGGCGGGTTTATCGACACAAATGTTTACGCGATCTAACCCAAAAAACCTGTATTATGGACAATGTGAATGTATTTCATGGCTTACTTTTCCATTTATTATATTCCCAACACCGGCGTGCAATGCATTGCAATGCATTGCAATGCATTGCAATGCATTGCAATGCACAGACTTGCGCCACGCAGGGAAACCCGGCGCAGTTCTGTGCGATGAGCTGAAATACAGCAAAGTACAGCCAGGCACCTTAAACTAAGTTAAGTGGGTTAATTGACCAAGATCGGATTCAATTGTGACAACACGATTAAGCGGTGGCACTAAAATCAGGCTACCGCTAAGGCGTTCACTGACGGCGTTCAATGCCCCCCCCCCTCCCCTGCACATTCCCACCACCCTGGGACCTCGGTGCCGAGCCACCACTCTCCCTCGTCGTCGTTGTCGTCGTCGTCATCATCATCAATATTTCAAAGTTGACTCCTTTTGAAAACCGTCACAGGAATTGAATTCATATCAAAAAATCATTGGCAGGTTTTAAATTGCCTCAACGGCTGCACGCATCGGTTATGTATAAGGATTGCATAAAATCGTTGTGATGATTTTGTAAGTAATTTACATCGCTTTGGTTTTCCCTGTAAGCTATATTTATGTTAGGGTGTTTTTGCATCCGATATTTTCCCTGCACTAATTTCACACGGTGTCATTTGTTTTAATTTTTCTTTACTCAATAACGTGTGAATATAAGTTCACCCTTATGCATGTTAAATATAAAATCAAAGCCTCACAACATTTCCAAAGAGAGACCCACCTGCATCTCAGCAAGGTTCTCCTGGCCAAATAAACAACTCATAGACTGATGATTGTATTTTGACCTTTGACCAGATCACCTAGAATCAGCCCAATCGCGTCAGATTTCACGAGCTAAGCAGGCGTTGGCTGGTGATTGCTCTGACGGGTGACCATCATGCACATCATGTTGCTGTAAGCTTCTTCACCAGCTTGCACTGATAAGCTTAGTGAAGTATGGTCATTTCACCACCACGACCAACATGGTGTGGGAAAGGTCCTCATTCAGCAGTGCATTGCCTTAAGGGCTGTATGCGTCCTCGAGAGTAACATCTACAGGGTGGTGCAGATGTCTTGTGACCACTAATTAATTCACCCCGAACACGTCTTTCCGTTGCATATTCATTTGTTTTAAATAAACTTTACTTTTAAAAAAATATATAAAGTTTTTGAGAATTAAATGGAGGTCACAAGACATCTGGACTAACCCTGTATTTTGTGTCCAACACCACAACACTCCAGTACATATGATCCACTGTGCGTGCAGTTGTTGTTGTTGTTGTTGTTCCAGGCACAAGGTGGCAGGTCGTTAACGAGTGCACGCTTGCCGTGGTTTTGCTCGCAGGGTGGAGACGACGTGATGGCGTGCGTGCACTTCAATGGACACGTGCGCGTGCAGCACTACAACAACGTGGGGCAGTGGGTACGCGAGCAGCCACGCAACCCCGCGCGCGACGACGAGGCCATCTACGAGAGCGGGCGCGTCACCTGCCGCTTCAAGCGCGCGCTCGCCGCTCACCGCAACGACGCCATGGTGGACCTGCACCTCAGCTGGTACTACCTGCTGGCCTGGGGCCCGGCAAGCCACGGTGAGCTCCCCATGCGCGCGTCAGAATGCGATGCCGGTGCCGTGGGTCCGTCTTGATCATTCGTCTTTGGCTCTTTAAAGAAAAGCTTAGACTGCCATCAGTCCTCAAGTATCTGTAGCTGTTCACCTAAAAGTTTCACATTATCTAGCGTCCTCTACTCCAGCAACAAATGTGTTCTTCCCTGAGTTGACCTTTATTCTCTGGGAAGGTCACCCTACTAGATCTGTCCCCATTACAGACTCCTGTATCTCAAAAGATGATAATATTATATTCTTGGTTCTTTCGGTAAAGTCACGTAGAAGGGAAACAATAAAATAAAAAAAATATAAAACAATAAAATTATCACGACGTTTCGACTGGAATTCACACCTGATGATGATTGCTTGTGTTGCAGTCGAAACGTCGTGAGAATTGTATTGTTTGATATTTTATTATTTTATTGTTTCCCTTCTACGTGACTTTACCGAAAGAACCAAGAATATGAATCCCTGCAGTCACGAAAGCTTTAAATCAAAATTTATTATAATATTACTTAAGAGTAGTTGTCATCTCCCCTTGTCATTTTATTATTTCCCCGTGGACGTAATTATCCACTGTATGTGCGTCCATATGTGTGACTACACTGCCGACAGGCCCTCTGCTCTACATCTCACGCTAAAAATCCGCCCTGTGTGTTCCCCTCCAGTGAGACCACCCTCCCTTTCCCAACACCTGTTATGCGACTCCTTCACATATAATTGTCGTAAATTGTGCAGTACTTGTTATGAATGAATTAGACACGCTAACTCGGCTCCAATTGGGCAGAGGACGGCTCGTAACAAGACGTGGCATCTCGCGTATCTCCTCCACGGTGAATATAATGTCACCTCCTGTCACTTTCCAAGTGAAGATTCGCCGCATCCTGTGTCCTGCTGCGCCGCCGCGGTGTGCAGGGCTGTTGACGCGGCACGACATGGACACCCCGCCCGTGACAGATTCGCCCGTGAGCGTCTTCCGCTACGAAGACGTGTACATGCCGTCGGCCGCCTACCAGACGTGCTCGTCACCCGGCTGCCTGCTCGTCATCGTGGCGATCACCTTCTACACACTCATGGGCGTGCCGTGACGGTCGCGACCAGGACGGCCGGGGGGATGGGGGGGGGGGCACGCTTCGGTATACGTCGCGTGCCGAGCTCTCTCTCCCTCTCTGTCGTGATCTACTCTGAGCCGTGTATTTTTTGAGCCGATTGGCTGGGCTTCCTTAATCAAGTGGGTCCACCCCGCACTCTTGTTCCCACCACTGCAGTCGAGGTGACAAACAGCGCTTTATATATTCACATCCAACGACGCTTCCACAATGGCGACGACACAAATGCAAGACTATTCACTTCCGCGAACTGCAAGCAGCAGTGGCCCAATAAAGGTTCGACACCCATAAATGGGTTTAGTCCCACCTATTTACGACTACACCTGTCTCTTGCCCGAACGGGAACCTGTAACCACCACCTGCCTTCCCATCTGATGTCAGTGCTGTCGCTGTCACCGACTCTCGTAGGTCAGTTTACTGCAACTCACCTGCATGGCCACCGCACCCATTGTCTGTGAGCGTCGCACACTCAGCGTCACGTTCGCGATGCATCCTGGTGGGCCTCACTGACGATGTGCCAAATCAGACCACCCCGTGTTTCCAGGCAGCGCCACCCAGAAGGGTGCGCGCATTGATGCTAAAATGGCTCTGGCACCTTCTGGGCAATGAAATGCACGAGAATGCATCCATGATTAATATTGATTAATAATAGCAATTTCGGTTTATACGTTGAATAATTGTGGTCACGTCTCCAAAAGTTATGGTACAATGTGGAGAAACGTTTCTGCTGCCTCATCGAGTCTAAATACAGTTGGGAGTGTCCTGATTTGGGATGTTCGTGCAAATCCTTCGGAATAGATATGCATGGTACATAGAACTGCAGTGCCCAGGAGAAACTCGCGCATAGGAAAGAGAGATGACACTCAAACTGCTC
This sequence comes from Lethenteron reissneri, assembly GCF_015708825.2. NCBI lineage: Eukaryota > Metazoa > Chordata > Hyperoartia > Petromyzontiformes > Petromyzontidae > Lethenteron > Lethenteron reissneri. Next base: position 3,219,549 of record NC_083799.1, read on the forward strand.
ATGAGTGTAACGGCAAACTTGCTTGCTCTACTGTCAAGTCTTTGAGGTGCTTTCACTAAATCAGTGAGACTTTGGGGCAGTGTTTGTCCTGGGCTGTTATCGTGTTCGTGTACCTGGCTGTGCTTCGTAATTAAGTTGACATTACCATCCTCGTCACACTTGTGACTGCATGTTGCATACATTTTCCATGTTTAAAATGTTCTCTCGAAAAACGTCATATTTACTATAGTTAGTAAAAAAAAAAAATTTGATTATTAATTAAAAATATATATTGTATAACACTGTTAAGATGGGGTATTTTAACAATATACTAAGCCGTAGTTTAGATCATGAGGATGATACATTCTTACTGTATAACGTTCCACAGTTGCCAAATAGAATACAGTACTCAAATATGGCCTCACGTCTACGTCGATTAACAAGGTAATTGCTATTTAAAGCTTTCGTGACTGCAGGGATTCATCTTCTTGGTTCTTTCGATAAAGTCACGTAGAAGGGAAATAATAAAATAATAAAAATAAAACCTAATTAAATAATTCTCACGACGTTTCGGCCACAACGCAAGCAGCCGTCCTCAGGTGAAGAACAGGTCTGTCGGGAAGACAGCGTCGAACATTCGGGAAGACAGCGTCTGAACATTCTGTCGGGAAGACAGCGTCTGAACATTCGGGAAGACAGCGTCTGAACATTCAGACGCTGTCTTCCCGACAGACCTGTTCTTCACCTGAGGACGGCTGCTTGCGTTGTGGCCGAAACGTCGTGAGAATTATTTTATTGTTTTATTTTTATTATTTTATTATTTCCCTTCTACGTGACTTTACCGAAAGAACCAAGAAGAAGGTAATTGATGTGGTAGACGCAGCAGTATTTATTCTTAATAAGTAATAATCTCATCATGTCTATTATAACATTGGGGTTCATGTGAGCAATAACACGAGCACGTCCGGCAGCTCGCTTTGCTTCCTGACCGGTTTGTATTTGCAGCCCTGTTTGATGAGTTATGCTCGGGTTAGACACCATCGGAGCTGCGCTCGTTATTTTTGGATGAAATCGGCATCGGCACTCGCACAATACAACCGAGTTCAGTGTTCATCGGTTGCAGGTGTGTGGACACACCAAAGACAAACTCAGGAGCTGCTCAGTATGTCAATGAAACACCTCACCGCGAGTCACTTTGGAAACTTTGTATGACCATTACGATGAGCCCCTTTAAGTTTGTTTTAACTTGCACCACGTCCAAATGTGACAGTATCTCAGTTGGAGCTGAGAGGATGGGTAAAATAGCAAGCATAAATTGGGATTGGCGAAAGGATATTTTGTGCTAGAGTTATTTAATTCTCAAAGTGAATTACTCATCTGACGTGCAGCTGGTTGCATGCCTTTGTGTGGGGCGCCAGTAACAAAGCCATGCCATGATTGAGAGAAAAACTGGACCCAAAGCCATAACATCAGTTATCGCCGCTCATTCACAACGTGTTTGCCCAGCACTCCTCCATTCGCCTCCGATTCCCTGTGGTCCCATATGCCTTCGTCTGCCGATGAAATGGGGCCCTTTTCACGTGGGGCGAGCGTGATCTGGGTCACTGCACTCGTTGTACCAGTAAACACATGTGCTTACATTCGCGCTTTTCTGAAACGGTATACCACATATACAGCACAGTGTTTGTATTTGCCATTCACTCCTGAGTGTAGTTCAGAGAATCACTAAAGTTCGTACTTGTTCTCGTCACTACGGTATTGGTGATCACGCACTGGAAAATAACGAGTCGTGTAAAAATCACATTTTATTTTTCCCCATCGCGGAGAGCAAAAACAAGATGTCTCATCATGATCTATCCGCTGATGGATTGAGGCCTCTTTGCGACATCGCGCTCCCTTGCGATCCCTTTGACGCCACAATCCATCTCGCTGATGCACACTAGCGCTCTCTCCTCGTGGCTCCATCTCAAAGTTGGTCGTCCTCTCGTGTGATCCCTCCTTTTGTAGCCCTTCCGTAAGCCGTCTTGTCCAGCAGTCATTTTCCCTGCCAGCAATGTGTCCCACTAATGTAGTTTTTATTACGTCATTACGATTTCTCTAATTTGTTCACTAATCCACGTGTTGCCCATTTCATCTCTCGGTATAATGCTACTAATGAGATGTCTCCACGACAGAAATAACTGTTGTTTTCATTTCTCCTTGACAAAGTGGTCACTTACACGAATGGCAATGGCGGGGAACTCAGTTTACGCCTGATATGAAATGTGAAATAAAAATGATCCCTCTCTTCACCAGTCTCTCCTGCGGGTGTGCAGTTTTGTCGTGTTTCATTGTTTTTCATGATGCCCCAGAAGCCACTCCTGTACATTTGTAGTGGGTCTGAGTCGCAGACGTTGTTACTTTTAGAGGCAACACTTTCACTGGTAGGAACCGTCAGGTTACACCAGCCCACAGGGGATTATTGTGTCCGTCGTGCAGGGAGGGGCTGGGTGGGGAGGGGCTGGGTGGGGAGGGTGGGGCTGGGTGGGGCTGGGTGGGGAGGGGAGGGTGGGGAGGGGCTGGGTGGGGAGGGTGGAGCTGGTGGGGGGTGGGAGGGATGGGGCTGGGTGGGGAGGGGCTGGTCACCCCGTGGTGCCCTTATACAACTCAACGTTTAACCTACTCACGCCGGCTTGTGCCCGCCCTCACAGTCGGCCATATTTGCGGAGTACACCACGCCGCCGTTGACCCTGGCCATTGACCGAGCAACCCAACGTTCCTACCAGCTCCCTCCGCAGGAATGTGTTACAACTGAAAAAAAGATTGTAGTCTGTAAAACTATTGACAGTGGCGTACTGGGCACAAATATAAAAAAAACATTCGTCAATAACATCGCGGTCTTAAAACTAAATTATCATAGGCGACGTTTCGGACATTGGCCCTTCGTCACAGCACATACACGGAGAAGAGGCCACAGAGAGCGAGAGACGTTAGAGGCTTCAGTCCAACCACACCGAGAAGCGGCAAGGTCCGCGCATCGTGCGAGGCGCGATTCCCCAACTCGCACGACGTGGACAGAGAATCGATCCGAGCCGGGACTTGTATCGTGCTCGGCAACGTCACCCCGAGTGACCCCCCATCCCTCCCACCCCATCCCCACCCCATCCACCCCACCCCACCCCCCATCCACCCCATTCACCCCACCCCTCCCACCGCATCGCACCCCACCCCACCCCATCCACCCACCACACACACCCCACCCCTCCCACCCACCCCACCCCTCCCACTCACCCACCCCACCCCTCCCACCCCATCCACCCCACCCCTCCCACCCCACCCCACCCCTCCCACTCACCCACCCCACCCCTCCCACCCCACCCCTCCCACTCACCCACCCCTCCCACCCCACCCACCCCTCCCACCCCACCCCTCCCACTCACCCACCCCACCCCTCCCACCCCACCCCTCCCACTCACCCACCCCTCCCACCCCACCCACCCCTCCCACTCACCCACCCCACCCCTCCCACCCCACCCCTCCCACTCACCCACCCACCCCTCCCACCCCACCCCTCCCACTCACCCACCCCTCCCACCCCACCCACCCCTCCCACCCCACCCCACCCCTCCCACTCACCCACCCCACCCCTCCCACCCCACCCCTCCCACTCACCCACCCCTCCCACCCCACCCACCCACCCCTCCCACCCCACCCCTCCCACTCACCCACCCCACCCCTCCCACCCCACCCCTCCCACTCACCCACCCCTCCCACCCCACCCACCCCTCCCACTCACCCACCCCACCCCTCCCACCCCACCCCTCCCACTCACCCACCCCTCCCACCCCACCCACCCCTCCCACCCCACCCCACCCCTCCCACTCACCCACCCCACCCCTCCCACCCCACCCCTCCCACTCACCCACCCCTCCCACCCCACCCACCCCTCCCACCCCACCCCTCCCACTCACCCACCCCACCCCTCCCACCCCACCCCTCCCACTCACCCACCCCTCCCACCCCACCCACCCCTCCCACTCACCCACCCCACCCCTCCCACCCCACCCCTCCCACTCACCCACCCACCCCTCCCACCCCACCCACCCCTCCCACTCACCCACCCCACCCCTCCCACCCCACCCCTCCCACCCCACCCCTCCCACTCACCCACCCACCCCTCCCACCCCACCCCTCCCACTCACCCACCCCACCCCTCCCACTCACCCACCCCTCCCCTCCCACCCTCCCACGTGCCCCACGAGAGCCGGTCGGGCCGTGCGCGATGGAGGATCCTCAGCCCTATCGCCGCGACCCACAGCCGCCGCCACCGCCACCACCGACGACGCCGTCGGCTCGCGTGGCTCGGCAGGCCGCCGTCTACAACACGGGCGCGCTGCTGCTCGCCGCGCTGTGGTGCGGCGCCGCCGTCTGGCTCTGCGTCCTGCTCGAGCAGTTCCTGCGGCCGCTGCTCTGGGCGACTCTCTGCGGCTCCTTCCTGCACCCGTGCAAGCGCGGACTGGCGGCGCGGAGCCGCGCGTGGCTCGCCGAAGCTCCGCGAACGCCGCCGGCCCCTGGCGCTCGCAGCCCTCGTGGCGCTGCCCCTGGCGGTGTCCACGCGCCTCTGGCCGCCGATGTTGACCCTCGGCTCTGGCCCGGCGTGGTGGTGGTGGCCGTGGCGGTGGCCGTGGCGGTGGTGGCCCAAGCGGCGTGCGGGTCTCGTTGTGCTGCTGGTGGTGGTGGTCGTGGCGGTGGTGACGGTGGTGGTCGCGGAGGTGCTGGGCGGAGTGCGGGAGAAGTTGCACGGCGCGTTGGGGCTCTTCGACTCGACACGGGCGAGTTGAGCGGCGCGTGTTGAGCTTCTTTCGCACCGTACACATGGCCCATCGTGGTCTGTGTGTGTGTGTGTGTGCTCTGTGCTGTGTGTTTGGGGGAAGCTTTGGCAGGCTTGGACGTACGTTGTCATTGGCAGCGCTGGCTTGAGTACTTACTGCGCTGTAATTGTGGCGACGTGGCACGGTTGAGTCAGAAGAGTTTATCCTGAACGGATAAAAATTAACCCGTAAAAACAAAGTTTTTTACTATAATCCTTTATGTGCGTGGCGGCTAAAGTCCTCTCGTCCTCTGGCTTGAGATGGCTGCCACCTATGGGTCAGATGATTGCCTGCCACCATTAAGCAATTGGTAATTAAATATAAAAAATAAATTCCTAAAAAGTGTAAAATTTTGGGGAAAAAATTCCACGAACATAAATTGTCACGCACAACGAGTCTGTGTGCAAAATGTCAGCTCGATTGGATCACGGGAAGTGGGTTAAAAAACGACCGAAAGATTTGCACGGTCGTAAGCAAGCAAGCAAGCAAGTGAACTTAATATAAAGGATTAAAAAAAAAAATTAACCCGTAAAAACAAAGTTTTTCACTCTAAATCCTGTATATGCGTGGCGGCTAGAGTCCTCTCGTCCTCTGGCTTGAGATGGCTGCCACCTATGGGTCAGATGATTGTCTGCCAGCATTAAGCAATTGGTGATTAAATATTTTTAAAAAATTCCCTAAACAGTGTAAAATTTTGGAAAAAAAATTTTCACGAAAATTAATTGTCACGCACAACGAGTCTGTGTGGAAAATGTCAGCTCGATTGGATCACGGGAAGTGGGTTAAAAAACGACCGAAATATTTGCACGGTCGTAAGCAAGCACGCAAGACGAACTTAATATAAAGAATTTAAAAAGGAAGGCGCCCGTGGTGTTGATTTGTGTACGAGATATTTGACGAACACACACAATCTGACCGACGTGTTCCACGTGTCACGGCTGTACCGTAATTGGAAGGGTTTTAGAAATGTCCGGAGAGACTTTAAACATAATTTTGACGGTATTTTTTGTTGTTGAACTTGTAGTAATCACTGCTATTGATCCTAGGGTTGTTTCTCCCAAGGGCTTTATGAGAAGGGATGTAATGACGGAATGATTGTTATAGATTCTGCCCGATGTCTCTGGTAGAGCGTGTGGAAAAATGCATTGCCCCTTTTCTGACTGAGGGCTCTTGAAGGGATGGATCTCAGTAGTTTAGTGGTTTTTTAAAATAGGCAAATAACAATTTTAACATAACTGGGCATACAGTACTAAATGAAATCCACAACACAAAATCCGTACGTGTCAGCGTGTTGGACAACAGAGTAACACCACTGCCAGCATCAATCATTTGCTGCCAGAATTTCAGATATTCGCCAGGCTAATCCTGAAGCCGGTCCACTGGCTTCACACAAAATGCTCAAAATATAAAACGTCGCTGATTCACTCCCCACCATACAATATAATAATGCAAATCAGGGGCCTCATTTCACAATCATTTAAAAAATAAAGGACATTTTGTTCAAAGTTTTCAAACGCCTCGGGTAGTCGGCAAAAAATGCGAAATGCCGCGTTTGCTTGTTGTCTTCATACCTCTCCAATGCCCTTTGCTCACACTAACGATGTTGCCGTGTCGATGGTTCTGCTCTCACGTCCGTAGGTGTGGAGCTTCGTCTGCGCCTATCTGCTGGCGGTTCTGCTGTGTTGGAGGCCGCGCACACAGCCCGTACTTCGGGGCCTCTCCTGCCTGCCCTGGGCCGCCCTGCTGCTGCATCTCGGTGCGGAGATGTGATGCGACATTAACCACAGATGCTGGATTGAGAGCGGACCGAGACATGTCCACGACACTCCCAAAGCGCACCGGGAGGCGTGACGCTGGCCCGTTGTGCCCCGTCCAGCGGCCCTGCCGGCGAAATCCGATCAAAGTTAACATGTGATGTGTAAATTTTTAATGTGTTATAGTTATTGCAACGTCATTTAACTATACATTTATAATTGTATATCTGGAATGCATTATATTGCATTGTTTTTTTCAGTTTCTCTTCCAGTATGAATAAATATACATTATTAGTTATTTCACTACAGTTAACTTGACAACAACATGAGCCTGCCATACGTTTTCTAATCGTTGCAGCTTTACAAGATATAACGCTTATTAGTCACATACCATGAAACGGCTTTGGTAACAGCGCCGAGCTTTAACGATCATCACGGGTGGCTTGCTGCCTGCCTCCCTCTCTCTGATGGCTCGTTACCAGTGTCTCTGGCCGGGAGTTGGCGGATACCAGCCCTGCTTCTCCTGCTCACCCTGCTGCTCATCGGCTGGCTCACAGAGAGTGGCAGAGATCGTAACAAAGGTGTGCGCACCCATTTCTTGATATACACACCGAGTCCCCCGGTTGCTCCGTAGGCGTTTTATTATGGACTTCACCAATCCCACTGTCCTAACATTTAGCACATTGGAGTCCTGGGATTAAATTTACAACTGGGTGACATCAGAAAATATTTGCTTGAGAATAGCTGATTAACTTGTTTTGTTGTACAGAACATAGTTTCCGATTATACCTGGCTACATTCACAATGTTTTGTGATTGTTTTTCTGTGACGAGTCTTTGTGTTGGGCCTTTATACACTTTGAGGTGTCTGCTACAAGGGTTGTATTTCTGAACAGAAGAATGTGTGGTCGTGCATTTAAAAAACAATTCCCGACGTTGCCAAAACTGTAACGTAAATCAGTATCAACTCAGAAATGTTAATATGTTATTACATTTTTGTATGATTGCTAAATACGAGTTTATACAGACAGTTGTTTACCAATCTCGCGTGTTACTTTTTTTCTGAAGTATTAAGTTTATTAAAGTTGTTGGTGATGGGCCTCGTCAAGAAGGCATGATATAAATGAGCATTTCTGTGTTAGACTTGAGTGGTGAGAGATTCGGTGGCTGGAACAGCGCGTGGTTTTCCTGTGGCCAGGTGTGGGGTTTTCAGACCTTCTGGTTCAGATGGGTGCCATGGCCACCTCCATCACGGGGTTGGGAGGCTCGCTCAAGGAAGCCCAAGACTCTTCTGCAAGTAATATCCCTCTCTCCCCTTGCTTTCGCTCCTTGATATTCACACATCACTTTCATTGTTCAGTTTATTAAGCTCTGTTTTTTTTCTCTCACCTTTTCAGAG